>NC_135485.1:68604719-68856525 GCF_052094955.1 Ictidomys tridecemlineatus
TTGCTTTCAATTTTTATAGGGGCTCACAGCCAAGGTTTTGGCTTGAGTCTTAGATGAGACTTTGGACTTGCACTTCTAGACAATGCTGGAACTCTTCAGACTATGGGACTCTTGAAGATGAACTAAATGTTTTTTAAATTGTGAGTTGGACATGAATGTCTTGGGGCCAGCAGCTTTTCAGGGATACCTCAAATGTTCAGAGGTGAAATGATTGGATTGTGAGAGCTGTAATCTAACCATCGCTTCCTAGTTTGCAGGCACAGCATGGCAGGAGGAGGTGGGTCACTGGAGGCAGACTCAGGGAGGGTTCATTTTCCCCATGACCCCTTCCCTCTTCCCTCTCATTCTCTGTGATTCCTGGACACCATGACATGAGTAGTGCTCCTCTGCCACAATCTTCCACCATCATGTCCTGCCTCACCTTGGGCTCAGAGCAGTGGAGGCAGCTGACCATGTACCATCTATGAAACCATGAGACCAAACAAACCTTTTATCCTCTAAGTTGTTCTTGTCAGGTATTTTGGTCACAGAAACATAAAGCTGACTAACACATTTATCAGTTTTTTATTCTAGAAAAATAAGAAAATTAATTGCATTATGATATTGATACAAAATATTTCTGCCATTTTATAATTTGAAACTTGTATTAATTAAAACTTATTTTGTGATTACTTTAAATAATACATTTAATATTTATTGCTTTTCTCTCCAGTTTTTGATTCCTGTGATTTTCAAATACAAAGGCAAAAGATAAAAAAGAAATGTAATAAATGTAGCTATTCTGGGTACTCATTTCTCTGAGTACTTTCAGAATGGTCCAAAGTCTTATTGGAGGTAATTCAAGAGCAGTAATAGTAGTAGCAATTTGTTGAAAATATAAATCAAACCAGGAGAAAGACAGCCATCTATATTTTGGAGGCCCCCTAATCCATCTGCCTTTCGGCCCAGGCACAAAATGACCACTCACTTTCATTGCTTTTACTCTCAGCCTGTGGTCTTATTCTATCCATAAACATTGCTATATAGTCATCTTTAATGAATGCTCTACTGGTAAACTTCATACTTGAGCAGTAGAGGCATTAAACCAACCAAATGCCAAACTTGTCTCCAAATTTAGGCAGGAGGAATCAGTGTCAATACATGGTCTGTGTTTGGCATAAAGTGACACAGGTAGATAAATGAATTCAGCCTAAAGAAGGAAAAGGAAGATGGATTGTTGCTTAATGCTTATTAGCTCAAAATCACAATGCTCAAAATCACTTCCTATCTTTCCTAGAAGAATGATGTGACCATCCCCACATTGGAAATTAATTGTGTTGTTCCAGCCAGATGAGTCAGGTGAGATGGGAACACCAATATATTTGAGTAAACAATTACTTGTTTTGTTCCAGAAGGAAAAAGTATAATGATAAATTCCCCGAAAGTAAGCACATGGTTATTTACATTTTCCTAAACCTAAGTGCATTTATAAATAATGCCATTTTTAAAGTAAGTTTTTAGTTTCCAGAGTTCTTATTTGGGAAATCCTGCATAAATCCTACCACTCTTCAAAGTAATTACAGCAGGACTTACAGCCTGCCACAAGTTTGTGTCTCAGCAAATCAGCAATGATAATGATAGAATGAATAGCTACTCAAAAATGCAACTTTTTTTGCTGTGTTCTTGTTTGTTAAAATGAGGATTGGAGCCACCATTCATTAGAAGGAACCAAGGAAGAGAGACGGAGACACACAGACAGAGATAGAGATAGAGACAGAGACATTTAGTTCCCATATAAACTATTTTTAAAAGATCAGTTTGCATTTCTTGTGGAAAAGGTGATGTTGGACAATTAGGACATTTGCTTATTTCCCTTAACAGCTCATAATTTTCCATCCATAAATAAATGTCATTGGACTTAAGTAAGCTAAAACCTCTCAAGAAAAAAAGGGAACATAAGCTGAACATTAACCACAGTTTCAGACCTACTATTTCCTAATACATTGTAAATGTAAATGCAGTCATTTGCTGTAGTTTCCTGATTCCAGTCACGCTGCTTTCTTTGTTGTTCTAAAGTGGTTACATTTTTCTTCATTATGCATGTGTCAAATGGTGCCTGACAAAAGGAATTTCATTTCAAAATGTTTTTTCTATCATCTATTTGTCAAATCTTCCATTTACCACTGTTTTTCTTTTCCTTTGCTTGTAAGATAAAAGAAGTCATAAACCATCATAAATTTCTACATTTAGGGCAGTGTATAACTTTATTCATCTATCTAAAATGTTTTTATCAAAATTTGCTTTTAGCACAAACTCTAGAATCACCAATATCATTTCTAAGAGGTAACAACATGTCGTTTTAATTGAGCATTTACTAAGTTCCAGGCACTGGGCAAAGCTTTATATGTATGAGCTCATTTTATCTTCCCAACAGTATTCTGATGGAGGTGTTATTTCTGTTTCTATTTTATAATAGAGGATCAAAGAGATTAAGTAATATGTTTAAGACACCTCTGATGAGAAAAAAAAATGCAGCATTTGGACTGAGGCAGCCTAATCTGAAAGTGTTTCCCCCTGATAGCAATGTTAAGTAGCCATCGCTTGGTATGCATAGGTATTGGCCTCAGGACCCCATATGGATAACAAAATATATGGATGCTCAAAATGTTTTTTTGTTGTTGGGGATGTTTGTTTTAGTACAGGGCTTTGAACTCAGAGGCCCTCCGTCACTGAGCCACATCCCCATCCATTTTTTTGTATTTTATTTAGAGAAAGGATCTCACTGAGTTTCTTAACTCCTCACTAAGTTGCTGAGGCTGCCTTTGAACTTATGATCCTCCCCCACCAGCCTCCCGAGCTGCTGGGATTACAAACATGTGCCACCATAGCTGGCACGGATGTTCAATCTCTTATATAAAATAGCAGAGCATTTGTGTATAACCTAGCATACCCTTCCATATACTTTAAATTATCACTGGATTATTTAACATACCTAACACAATACAAATCCTGAATATGTACAGACAATTTTTTTCCAAACATATTCAGTACACAATTGGTTGAATCCATGAATACAGAACCTAAGGGTTGGAAGGCCTGCTACACTGTGTAGCAGTAATGTCTAGGGACATTTAAGAAAGGACCTTTGATGCCAGAAAGCAGTGACTTATGTAAATTTGAATTTAAGGTTTGACCTTGTCTAACAGATCCTCCAACAAGGCCGTTAACAGAGTGATAACAAATACCCTTACTTAGGTGTTGCTGTCTACACCTACCCAACCCAAGACCACATGACTGCCTCCTCCCCTCTGTCAAGTTTGTGTTATTGTTGCCTGTCTATCAAGCTCATATTTTTCACTAGAAAATATTTCCTCTCTTTTGTTGGCAAGCAAGAGTTTATTCACTAAGGAGTTGTGATTAGTAACATTTTCAACATACATCACAATCAACATTTCATATATTTATGAATGGCTTATGATTTTGTGCAAATTTATGAATTATATTAATGAACTTCTGGGTTATAAGCAATACATTTAAGAGATTTTTTTTATCCTCTTTGCTCAAGGATACTGTTCCTGTCAAAAAATACATTTTTATTACCCAAATCTACATTGTATTTTTGTGTTCTTTCCCTATCATTTAACTCATATTCCTCCATTTCCTTGTATCTTTCTTTATTTTATCTTCACTTACGCATTCATTTTAAGAATTATTGATCTAGAAGCGGTAGCAATTTTTCTTCTTAAAAAAGCAAGTTATCTGTGTTCACTGCGAAAATGAAGAAAAACTTGGCATTTTAGCATCATACTCCACCAGCCAAACATTCCCAGGAATCGGGAAAACACTGAACAGTCTCTATTCCTAGATATAAAGAAAGCACTACTACTAAAGAAACAATTATCAATGTGTTGATTTTAAATTCCCTGAAAAGCATATCAAATAGAGGAATACAGATCTTTGATTTCTTGATATTTTCCTAAAAATTACTATTCTCCTTGTATCAATCAAAGTCAAACTAGGAAATTAGGAATCATTTTAAGTACATACAACAAACAGGTATGGTGCACATGCCTATAATTGCAGAGACTTGGGAGGCAGAAGCAGGAGGATCACCAAGTTTGAGACCAGCTTCTGTAACCTACCAAGAGGCTCAGCAACTTGATAGATCCTGTCTCAAAATAATATAAGAAAAAGGGCTAAGCATGTGCTCAGTGCTAAAGTGCTCCTGAGTTAAATCTCCCTTACAACAACAAAACAAAACAAATCAAATCAAAACAAAACAAAACAAAACAAAACAAAACACCAGTACACAGGACAAAAGAATCTAACAAGGTACTGACATCATGGAAGTTGAAAGATCTGAGATACCAAACAGGCTTAATGAGCAACAACATTATGGAGCTCCTGACATTCCTAAGCCAGGGGAGGGAAAGAGAATGTAATAGAGCTCAATCCTGAGGTCACTGCATGAAAGCTGGAGCCTTGGAAAAGATACAGGCCTGGTGAGAGATGCTGATAGATATGATAGATGTACAGAAAGGGAAGGAGCAATATCATGCTTTTTTCTTTTTTTCTGCCCAACTATTTCCTGTCAATACCAATTCATTGATTGAAATCAATCAAAAGCAAGATGGCCTGGAAGTTAAGGAAATATATAGCCTGAAAGGTCATTGCTTCTGATCCAGAGTCAAGCGGGGAAGATGCAAGGGCTGGATTGGATGGGTTGAGAACAATCCAGTGCTGATTGGTACATTCTCACTCTCTCTTCCACTTTCTGTGGCCTCATAGTCGTTCTTTCCCTGTCACAGAGCTATGACTCCGTGTGAACATCAGGAATTTAAAAACTCATACAGTGACTGGTCACTTATCTTATGATGGCACATCATGGGTGTAAGTTTCCAGGAATAATGTGTTTTAAACTGCTAAAGAAAATCTACTAAAGAAATGTGCGAAGGACCTTGACACAAAGATTCATGCTCTGTAACTCTTATTGAAATTTAGCTGTGGCCTATTTCCTTATTGAGTTTTAGTTTTCCGCTTTCCTGGAATATAGTCATAAAAAACAAATTTGGTAAATTTATACTACTTAATCACATTCTACCAAATCATGTTATTTCTTTATACTTCCACAGAGATATTTCAGTGACTATTTCAGAATAATAGAAAAGATGATGAGGACTCAAAAACTTAATGTTTTAACTCCAGTATTTTTAAAATTTTTAATTATAAAAAAATTGTCTCTTAAGCATTCATTATATCTTGTTATTTTTAAGCATGAATATGTGTTTAAACAGACTCCTCCTCCTCCCCCCCCACAAAAAAAAAACAAAAAAACTACAGGGCTGAGAATACCACTTAGTTGGTAGAGTGCTTTCTTCACATGCAAGAGGTCATGGGTTCAATCCCTAGCACCCCAAACAAACAAATAAAAAACCCCACAAAATTTGGAAGCTAAGAAGCATTCCCAACAATCTTATCTGTTTGTATCAGCGTTGGTCCTTTCCTACATTTAAAAAAAAATCCTAAAACAAGATCCAACAAAAAATATTTTCTCCTTATTGAATATGAGGCAGGGGCCTTTTGATTTTGCATTTTAACCACCTGGCACAGTACCTCACACCAAACAGGCATTCATAAATATTTTGAATTGTTTAGTCCTTGAACTGGAAAGGTAAGAATGAGGATCTTGGATCATCATATAAACTAATGAGGGGCTGATAATACTTAGTTGTTATTACATAATCCTCCTGCTCAAAACACCTGCACTGCTCTTTTCAATATCCACAGAATAGAGCTTTCCAGGTAGAATAAGAGCACCTAGTTACATGTGGGTTTCAGATAAATAACCAGTTTATAGTATAAGTATATCCCAAATATTGTTTGCATAGGACAATATGTATGTTGAAGACATACTTATAGTAAAACATTGTTCATCATATAACTTAAATTCCTATTTATTCAGATCTCTTCTGTTTTTATTTTCTAAATCCAACTGGACATCTTATATTTTTATTTGCCAAATGAAGCCCTACTGTCTTATCCATTTGTTCTGCTATATCAAAACACTGGAAACTGAGTAATTTATAAAGAACATAAATTTTATTTTCTTTCAATATGAAGGATAGGAAGCCCCCAAACAAGACACCAGCAGGTTCAGCATCTGGTGGCAGCTGTCTTGTTTCTAGGACGGCTGCTTATTGCTGCATCCCCAGGAGGGGAAGGATGCTCACATGATGGAAGGTAGAAGAGCAAACAAGGAGGAAACTCCCTCCAACGCAATCTTTTATTTGGGCACATAATCCCCTTGTTGAGGGCAGATCCCACATTTCACATATTGCACTGATACTTTCATTTTCATTTAAAAGTCTAGATCTTTAAAAGCATTTTTACTTATTTAATTTTACTAAATAGGTAATACATACATTTCGTGGTGTGCTGACTCTTAAATAGCCCCTATGGTCTTGGTCTCCAAGACTTGATGTTTATGCCTTTGTGTACTTCCCTCCCTTTGAGTATGAGATTTTTTTTTTTTTGAGTGTGGGATTTTTTAACAACTTGTTAAAAGGAACAGATGATAGTAAAGGTGATGGAGTGATACTTCCATCTGATTAGTTTACATAACATTTTGAGTTCTATTTTTGCAGTCAGACTCCCCCTTATGACTGATACACTTTGATGAAGCAAACTATTCTGTCAGAGAAGGAAGGGTTCCAGCCAATAGACAGCTACTAACTGACTGAAGCCATCAGTTCAATAGTCCTCAAGGAACCAAACCCTGCTGCCAACCATGTATACTTGGAAGAAATCCTTCCACAGTCAAGGCTAGATGAAACTCAAGCCCCGGGTGAAAATTTAACTCCCTCTTGTGAGAGATTCTGATACAGAATATGACCCACAGAAACAGATAATATATATGTATTTTATAAGCTGGTAATCTTGTGGTAGACACTTGGTAATAGATAGCTATGCATACAAGATACAAAAGTTAAATGCTATAAAATTTATTTTTCTAAAAGTTAAGTCTCTATCCCTTTCTGTTCTCAAAATAATCAGGTCTCTTTCTAAGCAGCAACCCTGTTATAAACATTAATTCACGAAGTCAATCTGAAACCCCTTAAATTTTAAAAGAACAATATATCAGAAAGATATTGATGTCTTTATTTACGAAAACATTTCCAGATTTACAAGTGATAGGGAAATATTTGAATTAGTGAAAGGGAGAAAAACAGAGACAAAAGCACTATCTCATAAGGGACTCGAAGGAAAAGGAGGGAAAAGGGACAGATGAATTGCATGTCATATATAACTAGGATTATTTACACCTGGTATAATAACCAAGTGTGTTAACAAGATTTTGTATAATATGCTATTCCTGATAACCAGAAAGAGATTGAAGGATCGTTAAATACCCATTCCTTAATTTCTTTAATTCAGTATCCTAAGCAGACTGTGATGTGAATGAATGAAAACCAAACAGAAAGCTTTCTATTGCATGGCTGAAATTAGTCCCATGCATCTGACACAGCACATAGAATACTGTCAAACATACTTCAAGAATTAATCGAAATAACTAGAAATGATGGAATCAGGCAGAACTAAAGTGAAGGACTGACTCATATACATGAGTTTAATAACAGACTGAAATATGAAATATATTTCACATGAAATATGTTTCATTTAACATATCATGAAACAAAAGTAAGCAAATTTTTTTATAAAGAGCCAGATAATAAATGTTTGGTCTTTGCCTGCTGTATGGTACCTGTTGCAGCTACTCAATTCCACTGCTATTGTACTAAACAGCCAAAGACACTGTGTAAATGGAAGATGGAGCCATGTTCTCATAAATGTTTGCTGTGGTTTAGACTTTGTTCCAAGGAGTCCATGCGTTAGAAACTTGGTCTCCAGTGTGCCAGTGTTGATGTGGTGGACCTTTAAGAGGTAGGAACTATTGGGAGGTCTTTAGGTCATTAAGTATAATTTCTTGCTCTCGCACATATTTCTTCCATTGCTGTCCACCATGATGTATAACAGCCAAAAGAGCCCTCACCATAACTGAGTTGATCAAGTACCATGATCTTGAACCTCTAAAACTATAAGCTAAGTAAAATTTTTAATTAAAAGATTTAGGCTATCTCAGGTATTTTGTTGTGGTAACAACAACAGCAACAACAAAAATACCTGGCCAATACATACTTTATTTTTGAAAATAGGCTATGGATGAATCTTGCTTAAGGATTGCCTGGCTCTTGATCCAGAAAGGTAAAGATACAAGATGCATTAATCTGAAACCTTTCAGTTTGGCACTTGATTAAAAGATTAAAGATATTAGGAAAAAAAACCCAGATGCTAAGATGAGACCCTCTAGGTTATAATGATAATTCTAGTATTGCTTTCTGAGTAAACCAAATTAACTACCACTGAGGACTTCCTTTTTTATTTGAACCAAAGTTTCTGCTCTAATCTCCATTTTTTTGTGATTTTTTGACTCTCCAGAACTTGTTGTCTTAGAATTAAAATGGAGCGTGAAGTCAAGAGCTACCCATTTTTTCCTCAATGCTCTACTTGGTTGTTGTCCCTCTTCCAACTGAGAGATTCTAGTTGAAGAATCATTGTAAGAAACTAGAAAGTGCTGTTTTTAATAGAGATCTCCTCTTCTTTTTTTCAAAGATGACTTTTCAATACCCGAATAGATACAAAAATTTATACCTTTAAATTATAACAACTTAAAATGGTGTTTTTAATAATTTGATACCAAAAATTATTGTCCCAAAGCAACTAAAATTAATATTTAGAAGCCAATATACAGAAGTAGGTGTTTTATATGTTTGTGAAATATTTATTACAACATATACATTTTATTGATTTTTTTCATTTTTTCCCTCAAATTTCTCAGCTACTTACTATGTACTTTTATGTTTCATGAACTTTTTTGAAGAGATTCAAATCCTTTGGCTGAAAGATCTCTAAACAGGTAAGTATATGTTCACTCATTACTGGACAAATAGAATAAAAATTCCATTGATTTTATTTTCTGATCCTAGTTCTCCTGCCCACCAAGTTAATACTCAGCATGGAATGGAAGATAAAACCTCAAGAAATAAATCAGCTGTTCAAATTTATAAGAATTTGAACAACTGATTTATTTTAGAATACTATGAAAGTTAAGTATGCTCCAGGAAAATAGATTTATATATGTATGATTTTATTATTATTATTAAAAACAAGAATCAAGATGTTTTCATGTATTTGCACACTAAAAAATCAAGGATTACAAGACATAAATAAAAATATGTCATTATTTTCCTTCTAAATTCTGAATATCATTATCTGTAAGCTACAAACTGGATTCTTAACAGACTAAGCTTGATGAAACAAGCCATATGTTTGAAATCTTGGGCACGTTTAAAACACCATAATTTTACTTGTGTCTGAACCAATTCCACATAAACAAAAATAAAGCTGAAACCCCAGTCTGAGATGCTTTGAAATGTCTGAAAGCGGAAAAAGGCCACTTTCTGACCCCAGCCTGCACTTCCTCCCTAACCCAGACAAGTGGGCATAGGTACCAGCTCTGCTGATAAGCCACACAAAACTTCTTTGCTGCTTCACCAAGAACTCTGGCTCACCCCCGATCCACAGACCAAATGACCACTAAGAGTTAGGGAATATCAATGAAACATACAGGAAAAAGTCAAAACTTTAGTTCCCAACAATAAACAGTCTCTACCGTGACCTACGGTTTCCTCTAATTATGGCTATCCACACATTAGGATAGTAACTGTTTTTAAATTCTTCAAGTTTCCTAGAATTTACCACCCAAGTGAGACTAAAATTAATCTGTAAATATACTTATACTAGTGAGTGGACGTCATCTAAAACCTGCAGAGGACATGACATTCAAGTTCTCAAATAAAACTAGAGAGACTGATTTTAACTTTATCCCTACCTATCTCTATCTGCTACTTGGTAAGCAGGCCAAAAAGAAAACAATATCAAAATATAGGTAGCTTAATTAAGAAATAAAAATAAATTATTTTGTGTGAACAATTTGCATCAATTTCAAGATCAATTTAATATTTAGTGGGTCATAGCTATAGCCTCTTTCTTCTCAGAGGCAACCTAAATTAATCAATATTTAATTGAGTTTTTGATACAGGCAATATAAAAGTCAAGTTCTGTTTGCCGACACTGAAAACTATCAACTGTAACCTACACCAAACTGATTCATCCCTGATAAAAGAGGGAGCATCAAAACCAGAATCAAGTGAAAACTCCTATCTGGATTACTAATCATATCTACTGATTCTACATACCTTCCTCATTTGGAGTTAAATATGTCATGTCTTTATTACATTAAATAATCAACTCCAAATAAACATTAGTAACCTCACATGGACTTATTCTGGGTTTTAGAAATGGGGAAGTAAAAATTAATGTCAGTATATATGTATAAAATTAATGTACCATAACTTAAATAGTTTTGTGAGTCTAGTGATCTGGAGCAGATGCTAAAGCTAAAACTCTGTGTATAGTATTGTATGAAGTAATCTAATATCTGCTATTGTAACAGATATCAGGTATTTAATATTTTAATGCAATAGAAACATTTATTATTCATATAATATCTAATACTAGGGTTTCTGATTAGTAGACAACTCAAACTCTGATGTCCTTGGGGCGCTGCCCTTTAAAAATGGTTGAGTTCTCTCATCTGGCCATACAGTGAGGAAAAGAATCATGGAGGCACTTCAGCCTTGAACTGGAATACATCACTTTAGTTTACATTTCCTATTTACAGGACCACATCTAAATACAAGGGAGTCTGGGAGATCTAGTCTCACCTTGGAAGCTGCTCCCCAGCAACAAGTCTGAAGACAATGAATCTTTTATATATAACTGGTAAAATCTACCACAATTATTGTGGTAGGTAATATAGGGAATTCAAACGTAGTAAGATGAAAGGCTATGCCTTTCTCTAAATACATGGTACCTGTTAAGATATAAGTAATTCACTTAAAGTTTAAAGAATCAATACAACTATCTTTTAAGGTCATTGTATGTCATGCATTCAGTATGAAGCTAATGACATTATTCCACAATTAATGGAATAGTTCTTCAAATTAGTGATGCGCAACAATTTGAGATTAATAGAGATGTATTGATATTCTCTCACAACATCTCCTGAACTTAAATGACATTAGATGAGTGGGTGGCATATATGGAAAAATAAAGCTTTACATTTTTATTAGATTTGAACTTGCTAGATGAAAGATTGTTCACTTTTTACAATATTTCTCTCATTGATACCATTGTAATTGAAAGATTTTGTTGCATGTTTGCTTGGGGTTTTTTGTTTGTTTCAACCAAGTTTGGTCAAAGTTAGATGCTTATAATTTTAACTTATAGCTTAAAAGTTAGACTTTTACCAACCTTGGTTGATAGTAATAGCAATAATTATATTTTTATGAAATACCTATAATTCATAAAATTTAAAAATATGCATTATGTCCAATATTCCCAAAAGGTTTTGACTTGGGTATTATGATAATCCTCAACTGAAATTATATCTCACATCCTTTTAGAAGATTTTCCTAACCCCATGAGTAAGGTAGAACTAACCATTTCCTCCTCTGGGCCCACTGACCCTGCAAATACACCCTTGAATGTTTTTACAAGGAGTGAATAAAATAAGGTAAATAAACATGACTGGCACAGTAAATGGCTTCTAATTATGATTATCTGAAAAACTTGAATTTATAATCTCAAACTTACATTTTGTTAGGAATATTAGTCATAATGTCTATTTTAAAATCATTATGGTTGTTCCATAAATATACAAGTGCTATTATTGTTATTTTTCTTATTTTAAATATACCCAGTTAATAAGCAAAGAGAAATTTGGGGCTTGCTCTTTGTTACCACAGAAAATGTATATTCTGGGTGCATAATTATTATAGGGAAGTATTTATTATAGAAAAAAGCAATGAAAATTGTGTTAATCATGAAATGCATGATAAGATGGCAGAAATTGGTCACAAACGTGGGTTCTGGATAACTCTCAATTTCATTGGATATAAAGTGAAATTACAAGGTTGTTTATACCAGCGGCATTCAGAAATGCTTGGAAATGAAGGGAATGTGAATGTGGGAAAGAAAAATCTAAAATCATCTCCAGATTATGGGCAGACCTGATATGCCTGGTCTGTTTGGCAATGAAACTGCCCTCTAAAACCACAGGAGTTGTTTTCCAGGAAAGAGACAGCCAACCTCTTCAGTTTCTCCTCAGTCTCTCACTCTTAGTGCAACAGAATCTGACTTATTTTGAGAAAAACGCCTCCAGAAAATTTGTATTGTGGGAGGTAATGATAAATATTCACCATACATGAAGGATTGATTTACTAAAGTCATAAATTGGGAGGAATTTCCTTGCTTTTAAAAAAGAGGGCTTTACTTATATTATTATAATGCTTATTAATTTTATCTATGATTAAATGATAGCAAAATACATCTGATATTTCACATAAATTCATCTTAACTATTGAACTTTCCCCAGTCTATGGTCATTAGAGATACTTTGTGTCAAACCTTCCCTTCTTATTAACTTGAACTCTTTTTGCACCCTGGATGCCATCTATATTTCTACCACCTATTTGCTCTTACTGTCATAATGTCATTATTTTATTCCTCAGGAACATAAAATAAAAACCACAAAATTACAGAATTTTAGAGCTAAAACTAGCCTTAAGAATAATCTAGGTTAACTCTATCAAGGAACCCAAGGTTCAGACAAGTGAAAGTGTTTATAAGTAACCCATAGAAAAGGGGAGTGCTGAGAGGGAGAAAATGCAGGCTCTTCAAATTCTGCAGCAGCATTTTAAAAAGGTTTGTATACATAATTTTAAGAACCCAGCAATAGCTCCAGCTCCTTGGAGTTGATACTAAATGCAAATATTACATGTAGCACCCACAAAACTAAGCATTATTTAAATAATGCTCCTTCATTCACTTGTTTCCCCAAACATTGAGTGCCTCACAGGTCACTGAATTTACAAACAAGAATAAGTCTCATGCCTGTAGGTAGTTTACTTTTTGGTGCAATGAGATAAACATATAAGACAAAAAAAAAGTATCCTAGGTGCTGTGCTAGAGCAAATGCAGGATATACAAGAGGCAAAAGATGGAGTGTTATTTTTATTTAGGTCAGAAAAGGATTTATAGGAGGTATTTTGATGCTTGATGTGAATTCAGTCTGGAAAGATACACAAACATGTCAGAAGTAGTTGGGTGCATATTCTAGGTGTGAGGACAACATGGTATGAACAAAGGTATGGAGACCTGAAGTAGGATAGCACATTGGGCAATCCCAAATGGCACTGCATGCTCATTTTAGGGAGTACAAGGAAAGGATTTCGTGAAAAATAAGATCAAGAGAGAAGAATGCTACACTCCAGAGGAACTCATGCTATATAAGAAATAGCATTCACCTGATCAGTTCTATTTAGGTACAGGACTCTTGCCTGAAGTTCTTAAGTGCAATTCATGCAGCCCAAGATCTACATCTAATGGGATCTAGAGACATTTACTTTGGGGTTCTATGAAAGCAATGAAAAATAATCATCAGAAATGAGTCAACTTACATAGGAATTATATATATTTTATGACAGTTAAATATATTTATTCACAGAATAAATATATGTTGGCATATAAACTATTGTGGGATAGGCACAATATGGAACTTTCAAAGCTAAAAGGAAATTCAAATATTAAAGAAGAATAAAATTTTAATTATAAATTATTTTAAATTATATATTTTAAAACAGAAATACTATGCTATAAGATTGGGACATTAATGTAATTTATTTCTTAACAGGAATTGGCAAAAGAAACAAAAAAAACTTTGGTCAAGTGTAGTGAGAAAAATATCTCATATATCTTCTTCTTTTATTGGCTAGTTTTTGTCTTCTTTCTTCTGATTTTTTCTGTTCTATATCAAACCCATAACTTTTCCTATCAGTCTTGTAAATTTTTTTAGTTGTAGATGGACACAATATCTTTATTTATTTATTTTCTTTTATGTGGCACTGAGGCTCAAACCCTGTGCCTCACATGTGCTAGGCAAGCACTCTACCACGGAGCTACAACCCCCACCCCCATATCAGTTTTATAATGGATTCTCTGCCAAAAGTTACCCTAACATCAGATTTTCAATGAGAAATCTCATGTATTTATTTCTAAGAATATTTCTCTCTCCTCAAATACATTCTTCAAAATACCTATCATTGCTTATTGCCACGAAGTGTTCTTTCTATGAAAACAAGGTCCCACAGCTGCTAGATTTTCTGTTTGCTTTTTGCTACAGCTTTCTACCTCCCTCTTTGGGCCTTCTTTGATTATCAGCTCCTGTTTCACAGATTGTGGTGAGTGTAGAATTCTATCTGGCTGTGATGGATATTGGATTAGAAGAAAGACTTCCTCTTTGAGTCCAATCCCATAATGCTTTTCAACTCCTAGACACAGGACCTCTACCACATGCTTTCTCTATCTAGCCCTCCCATTTTCCCACATACCTCCTTAACTTCACTGGCTACACAATTTCCAAATTTCTTAGTTGTTTTCATTAACAAGTGGTCTCTATGAGGATAAGAATGGAGTCACTTAAGGAAAATATTAGTAATTTAAGCCCACTTTAAAAAACCTACAATTTAAAGTATATTAGAATGCCTTCAGAGTTAGTAGTAATATTTTAATTAAAAAAATACTAGGAGCTAGAAGTGTATCTTAGTGGTAGAGTTTGAGCATGCACGAGGTCCTTATTTCATCCTCAGAATGACTGTGTTAGTTTTTCATTACTGTGACCAAAATACTTGACAGAAACAACTTATAGGAGGAAAAGATTATTATGAACTCACAGTTTCAGAGATTTCATCCATGGTTATTCAACTCCATTGCTCTGGTCCCAAGGTGAGGCAGAACATCATGACAGAAGGGTGTGGTAGAGGAAAAATGCTCCACTCATGGCAGCCAGAAAGCAGACAGAGGGTAATAGGTAATAGGGAAGGTGAACTCAATGGGAATGCCCCCCTAATGACCCACCTGTTCTAGCCATGCTCCCCTTGCCTTGCCTATGATTATCATCAAATTATTTCATTCAAACTAGGATGAACTGATTAGATTATGGCTCTCAAAATCTAATCATTTCCCCTCCTGCATTAACACACATCAATCTAAATCTAAATAACATTCTATCTTTGGCCTCCCAAAGCTCATGTACAACTTTCAATGCAAAATGCATTTAGTCAATCTCCAAGAGTCTCCATAGTCTTAACAGCTCAGCAATGCCCAAAGTCCAAGTCCAAAGTCTCATCGGAGACTCAAAGCAAATTCTTAGCCATAAGCCCCTGTAAAGATTAAGAGCAAGTTAAATACATACAAGATATAATGACACAAAGTAAACATTCCCTTTATACAAGGGAGGAATCAGGGCACTGAACCAAGGAATGGAACCAAAGCAACACTGAAAGCCAGCTGAGCAAACAAGACCTATATCTCTTTGTCTAGCATGTGGGGCACATTATGATTAGATGTTCTCTCTAAAGGATTTGGGAAGTCCAACCTTTTTGGCCTTCCTTTTTGAGCACTAATGGCCTCTCTCTTGGCCCAGGTCTCAGCAGTCAGCATGTTTTTTTTTTTTTTTTTCAGCAGACAGTTTTTGTGAGGGGGCTCTCTCTCTCTAGGGTCTCCATTCCAGCTTTAGTTTTACCCTCATAGCTTCACATTTTGCCCACTCATAAAAATCCTGCAGAGATTCCAACCCTACTACACTTTGCTTGATCTTCTAGATCACTCTTTGAAATATCTATGGAAAGCTTCATGACCCCCTAACTCTAGCATCTTGCATTCCTGCAGAACCAACACCACACGATTGACACAAAGATCTGCTGTCATCTCAAACAATAGCCAGGCCTCCTTCAACCATGGGTGCAATGGCTTCTGAAAAGGGTGGAAAAACTTGCTAGGTCCTCTGAGAGTGCAGAGTGCCTTAGTGTTCTCTTAAATGAATTTTCAATTTTAAACCAGTGAGCCTGTAATGGGTATATTCTTGCTGATTCCTGAGATGCCCTCAGGTATCTTTCCTAACTTCTCTGTGCAAAGTATTTACCATCTCTTTAGCAGGTATAGTCTCTTCAACAATCATACCTTCCTTGGCCCCAGTTTTACAAGCACTTCTGTGATCAAAATGGAAGTTTAAAAATTGTTTTGCTCTGCTAACTTCTGCTTCACAGTAAACCTAGCTAAAACCTGATAGCAATATTTATGCTTCTGCCTGAATCCTATGCTGTATTGAAATTTCCTCCACTAGATCAATTAGTCCATCCTTTTAAAATTCAGATTCACACCAAAGTCTCTGCACACAAGAAAATGTTAACAAGTTCTTTGCCAGAATTTAACACAAATGGCCTTTAGTCCAGTTCCCAATGGAGTCCTCTTTTCCCTATAAAACCTCTCAAAATAGTATTTATCTCATTCCTATAGGCATTCTTGGTCTTTGAGCTCCCACCAGAATTGCCTATTAAGCCCTGTTTAGAAGACTCTAAGTTTTCTTCAGGCTGCATCTCCAAACTTTTTCACACTCCTCCTACAAATCAGTTTCGAAGACTTCTGAAGCATGTGGTCAGGTATGACACAACAATGACTGCTCTCTGGATACCAATTTCTGTTAGTTTTTCATAGATATGACCAAAATATCTGATAAGAACAATTTAGAACATGAAAAGTTTATTTTGACCTCATGTTTTCAGAAATTTAGTCCACAGTTGGCTGACTGCATTGCTCTATGCCCAAGTTGAGGCAGAACATTATGGAGGAAGGGCATAGTGGAGGGAAGCTGCTCATTCATGATAATCAGAGAAAACACACAAAACAAAACAAACATGGAGGGAGGGAAAGAGGCCAAAGAGGCCACAGAGAAGAGTGACCCTTCCAGGATAAACCCCCAGTCACGAACCACCACCAGCCATGACCCACCTGCATATGTTTACCACCAAGTTCTTCTATTTGAACTAGGCTGAACTAATTTGGTTATGGTTCTCCTAATCTAATCATTTTATCTCCTGCATTAATAAAGGAGGCTGTGGGAAATTCTTCATATCTAAATCAAACAACTGCCAAAAAAAGGAAAAAAAGAAGTGCTACATTCTTGAATTGGCAAATATCAGATTTCAATACATGAGATATACTATGGATTCAATCACAGTTCCTATATACTATATTCATAAGCAAAAATATATGTTCAGAATTTATTGTTATAGGTGGAGTAGGTAATTGACAATTTATTGAGCACTCACTTTGCAGCATTTCTTTTCATCTAAAGTGAGACTTTTATTTTCATTTATTTCACGTTAAAAACCAACATTTACCAATAATAAAACCATATTTTTCAGGTGCTGAATTTTGTTGCCTATGTTATTGAGCAATTAAATAAATGGTTTTAGATGTTTCTTATTTGTATTTCTGAAAAGTTCTGATTTCATTTCTGAAATTGAAATACTGCTTTCTGATCTTCTACCTTTCCTTCCCTCCCTCTGGTCAATAATGCTCATTTTCCCTAGACTACATATGATGGACATTACACTAGGCTTCTAGTATAATGGGAATTAGCTTTAATTCCCAACATTTTTTATGACAGATTGGTGGTGTTACCAAGATAATCGGAGTCAAATCTATACCTTGAGGGATAAATATAATTACTTACAGAAATGAAAAAGTTGAAATAGCTACATGTACCATAATTAGAAACTAAATAAACTAGAAGTGAATAAATATAGTTGGCCACCAATTTAAATGATATTTGAACACTTAAATCGTTCTATGATATGGGAACTTTCATGCAATTCAAGGAGAAAACAATGTATTTTATGTTTTCATGTGTCTTCTCATAGTGGCTATATTTTAAGATCATAAATGACTCTTTCCATTTCATTATAAAAGCATTTTAATTCCAGTTTTTAAGTGTTTTCCTTTCCACATATAAGATTTATAAGGAAGTTGGGCATTGGGCCTTTTGATTCTAACAGTCAACCATTTGCCTAATCAAAAATGGAAACTGGAAACAGAACAGATCATATCTCTCTGTTTTACATTGTTGAACAATGTTAATTCTGACAACTGAAAAATCATACTAAGGAAAAGTGTCAGTAGCTTGTTTCAGCATAAAATGCAAGAAACACAGACCTCCTAAAAAGTTTGAATGACATACTGTCTATTCCATGGGTTGCAGAATTGTCTCCCTTTACAAATCACTTTATCTTCTCAACTCTGACTCAGCCCAGACACATTCTTTAACCATAAATTCACAATGTTGACTCTGAGTGAGACCTTGGGATTAGAAGCCTTCTGAGTGAGTGTAGGAATGGGGAAGGAGACAAGAATGTCAATTTGGGATTGCTAAGGGCATCAATGGAGCAGAACAAGAACATGTTGGTTCTCTTGGTCTTTGTCCCTGATTGCATAGCGAGTCATTGTTGAGAAATGTTTCCTCACCTGACATTCCAAGAAATGGAACTCTACCACTGAGTTGTAGTTTTGCCATTAAAAACGTGGACATTCTATCTCCCTGGAATAAGAAAATTTCTAGAACCAGAATGTGTTCTGAAATCCTTTTCAGAAATGCTGCCATCAAGTGGTACTTTGGAGCCATGACCAGAAAGGAGATTCCTGTGAAGGGTCATATGGTTTGTCTCAGGATGGCTGGGCTCCAACAAAATCTATTCCTATAACTCTCTAAATTCACATTTGAATCATTACTGTGGGCACAGAGCAAACTACAGTGAAAGCTGTGGAAATCTTGTTGTTTTTAGAATTTGCAGACTTCCCTTCACTAAATTGAAAACATGACAAGCTTCTATGGGTCATGTGCTTAAAGGGGAAAAAAAGAAAGTAGTTTTAAAAGCAAGAGTAAGAGATGTTGTTTTTCAACTTTATAACCTGCATGTTTTATATTTTGTCAATATAGGTACCATCTCAATTATTAAAGTGTGCTACTAACCTACAAACCAATGGTAAATATTCATTTGGAATATGTCCAACTCAAAAGAGACATATTTTACCCCCACCAAATGTCCATGAAATCTATGGATTAGTTATACTACTACTAACCCTGCAGGAAATTTTGTAATCTACATATTAATAGAAATATTTGGCAAATAGGACTGACGCTTCAGAGCTAATATAATAATAGAATCATTTATTTGTAATCTCAATTTACACATAATTCTTTTCATGGAGGTGTAAGATAATAATAGTGTGATCTCCATTTCACAACAGAGAAAGGAGAATGAGGAGGAGAGTAATCTCGACAACATGAAATATTTAAAATGGGTTCAGAGCTCTGCTACCCTGACTTCTGCTACAATATTCTGTCGTCGTCTGTAATTTTCTCTCTCCTACTCCTTTTAAATACTCAAGAAAGTTTTTTTAATATATTCATTAATTTTTTTTCTTATCAAGTAGCCAATATTCCTGGGAGAAAAACTAGAAAAAGAAATATGATCTGTTTCTTTAGAAGTGTGCAAATTACTCTTTAATGTACACAATTTAAACATCTCACCTTACTTCCCATCCTGATGACATATTCCACTGAAAGGCATGACAAAGCACTACAACCTCCTCCTGCTATAAATTTCATTAATAGTTAACACACTCATGATCCTTAAAATATGCAGGGCATTTGCATCTACTGTGTGCCAGGCATTGTTAGTTTTACATATGGAATTCACTTGAACTTCTCAACAGTCCTGTGAGCTAGATAATAGCATCTGCAATTTATATGTGAGGAAACTGCATAGGTAGCTAAGGGATTTGCCCAAGGCCACACAGGTCATTAGTGACACAGTGAGATTGCAAGTCACAGTCTGGCTCCTGAAGCTTCACTTTCCAGCTCTCAGTCTAAAACAGCTTTACTTCTGGAACATCCAGGGTACATTCCCCCTCTTCTATTTATATAGTCATATAGCTATTGGATTCCTCACCTCTAAACAATTCAGCACAAGATCCAAGTCTTTGAAAGGTCACTTGGAAGTCCAACTTGAAGGGCATGAACAGGAATTTCAATGTCGCTCATGTCATTTATCTAGTGACAAGCTGCTGCAAACTTGAAATCACAAAATTGAGCTATTGGGTAATAATGGAGAGAGGAATGTTTCTGAACTTTTTGTCTGCCTGAACAATAGCCTTCTAATCTAATCAAAGTATAATGGTAGAGACAAATGTGCTTGGAGATATGCCTTATCTATAAATGAAACCAAAAATAAAATTCATCCTATTTCATTTCATTTAGGATTTATTTACATTAATCTTTTTTTATCCTACTCATTTGAGAAACTATAAAATAAAATCTTTGTAAGAACTATTTACTTTTTCCTTTTTTATGGAACCCCTAATTTCTCTTCCAGGAGGCTGAGTGCCAATTCCCTAAATGAAAAATCTAGTTAATGATATTGTACATAAGTAATGTTTTAACTGTAGATGTGTGTGTGTGTGTGTGTGTGTGTGTGTGTGTGTGTGTGTGGTTATTTTTTTTAAAACCACAAAACCAGAGGGGGAAGTGTGGGAGCAGGTGGGCTGGGCAGTGGCAAAAACCTCATGACACATTTCTCCGCCTCCCGGAGTTGGTGGAGAACGTCTGGAGCAGCATTTAAATACTGGGAGGTTAGGGTTGTCAGCAGCAGGAAGAGGAGCCAGAGAGCACAGCATCTTCTGGCACTGGTCTCTCAGGTCACTCTCAGCCTTCTCCACCAGACACCAGCCAAGGTAAGCCTGCAGCTGGCTACTGTGCTGTGGGGTGTGCATTCAGTTGAATTTCATGGGGAAGTCCAAGTTGTAAGGAAAATAGTATTAACTGTAAGGCTGTTAATCAGACTTTTATTATTCTAGTCTTTTGAATAAGCAGGTCAGACGTATGACAGGTCTCCTGGATCAAAGGTTTCCAGGTATTTTGAAAGCCAGTCATATTTAAAACTAAAAAATACTTCCAGGGGTTCTCAAAGGACGTGAAATCAATGCTTCCATTCAGAAGGTAAAATTTTACATTCCTTTGGGATAAGTATGGCTACATCACTATAAGGGACTAGATGATCATGGAGGAAATTAAAACAAGAAGAATCTTTCATGCTAATATAAACTACTGATGAGGCTATTTTAAAAATTATTTATCTCATTTTTAAGGAAAAATAAAACCCTTTCTGAATATCTTACTTTTGCATGTTAAAATTTTCACCAACTGTAGACTCGTGATCCCAAACAGAAAATCTGTTAACTGTTTTCAATGTTTCTTTGCTCATTTTAAATTTCTAGAATACCGTATTAAATAACTTCAAAGATAGTTCATGGCAACTAAGCAACACCTTAATAATTTAAATTAAAATTCACATTTGAAATACATGTTGGAAAAATGGAGAAAGCAAATTTTCTTTTATACTTTTATTTTCTCTTTGTGTTTTTCTTTCCTGAAAAATAAATATTCCATACTCTAGTTTATTTTTTAATTATTAAAATTGTTGATCTGAGATTTAGATAGACGAATATATCAGCTAGTTGTTGTATAATCTCTGGAAATCTAAATTTAAAAGTTGAATAAATATAGAGTTGTAAAATTTCTCTCTCCCTTGCTAGTAATGAGAAATGGAGAAAAGGGGTGGCAATACAAATATTAATTCAAAGGATTTGAATATTAAAAAGAAAAGTTTTCTAGAAGCAATAGAAAATATTCTGTAGGATATATTTTATTTGTGATTATTCTGTAAAGTGGCAGCATCTAAAAGTATGTCTTAACCTATGAAAATAGTAAATCCTCCTTACAAATGTTTTGCAGGAAAGGTCACTACCATGAGATTTGCAGTGATTTTCTTTTGCCTAGTAGGCATCGCCTACTCCTTCCCAGTGAGTACAGCTGAATCTTAAAATTCTTGAGAACAAATAAATCATGTGCTTCCCTGTACTAGGAATACTTTCACACTGCAATTTCTTTTCCATCTTTTCTCTCTGAAAGGTTAAACAGGCTGATTCTGGCAGCTCTGAAGAAAGGCAGGTAAGCACGTTTTAGGTTTATCATGTAGTTAAATTATGCAACTTTTGCGAGAGGTGCTGTAAACATATTTGTTGCAATTTTATCTTCATAGTCAATCCTATGAATTTTTAAGTATTTATGACTGCTTGCTCTAGATCTAAGCCAGTAGCAAGCATGGTATACTTTTTAATGAGTATTCTCATAAAACTAGATGTTTTCATATAATAACATAATGCTCTGGGCCATTGTCACTTATACAAAATTGGTTCTGTAAAATTCTGTGAGTTTTTTTTTCCCTAAGAGTCAACATGCTGTTGGAGAAGCAGAAAATTCCATCCTTTGCTTTATTTTGTGAAACGATGAGTTTAAAATTCACCTCAGATGTTAGAACTGTTGGTATGACCATAATAGTCACAGCATTGCCTAAGATTTTAATAAGAAGCCCATTGTGAAAGTCTATTTATGCTGTTTTTATCTATTGTGTTCATCAGCTGACTTTAGATCACATTTTCTAACCGAGCATAAGACCAAACCAAATGCTTTCTTACAATTATTTGACTACCATGGCAGAGGTACCTGCCCCTCCACAATAGATGAAACTGTGCCAGAGGAATAACAAGTGGGCCTTGTCCAGAGGATTTTGGACAAAAAGGCACACAGAGTTCAAACCCAGATGAATGGAATAGAGGCCAGTGTAGAGTTGCCTGGGGTCATGGCAGTTAGATTGCTTAATGAAGACAGCAGAGAGGTGTTCTTTCTTAGTCTGTGTGATCCAGCTGTGTGTGGTGTGTGAGTGTGTGCAGGTGTGTCAGGATGCATGTTTAAAGGACACATGAAGTCATGGCAGTGTATCATTAAATGGTCTTCAGAAAGTAAGTGAAGAGCTCAACGCTCAGCCTTTCAGAATCCCAGACATTTAGAGGAGCTGGTAGGAAATACAAGAAAGTCTGTAAGGATTCAGTCCTGAAGATGAGCACTGGGAGTGCTTCTCTGGGAGTGTGAGGATCACTGAATTTTTTTAAAAGTTTTAAATTTAATTTTATTTTTAATTATTGGGGAAGGAACCTGGAGGTACTTTACCCTGAGCTATATCCTCAGTCTGTTAATTTTTAAATTTCGAGATAGGGCCTTGCTAAGTTGCTGTGGGTGTCACTAAGTTGCTGAGGCTGGCCTCAAAACTTGCAGTTCTCCTGCCTCAGCCTCCAGAGTTGCTGGGATTACAGATGTGCCATCACGCCTAGGCTCTGAATGTTTCTTAGTCTGTTAACTTTGTTTATATTTTCTTCATGTGACTTTTTGAATTATAGATTTAACTTATAGTCTACTTGGGCCTGTATTCATATGCCATCAAGGAAAAACAATATATATCGCAGTAATTTTTGCATCTTTTTCAGGCCAGCAACCTCTTCTTTCAGCAAAATCTTTAGAGAAGCCCAATATTAAGCTGCTCTGTTTAGAGTCAGCCATGAGAGAAATCCTAAGTCTTACTGTCTAGTTCCTTCCCTGCTCACCTCTCCTTCATGTGGCTGTGGAGGGGACTGTGTGGCATCCCCAGGGTTCTCATTTTCAAATGACAGAGCTGTGAAGTGATTGGGCCAGGGCAATACAGCCTGTCAGATGACACTCACCAGAGCAATTTCTATTTCTCTGCATTGATCTATCATTACTTTCCATATAGATTAATTTGGCTAAAGGAAAGCCCATTCCACTTACATTTTTGTCACATTAGAGCAATAGAACTTATGTGCAATGTTGTTTTTTGCTGTATTTCTTACTATCTGATAAGACAGCCACTAGACACAGGTGGCTATTAATAATTCAAAATGTGGCTCGTGCAACTGAGGAAGTAAAATTTTTAAATATTTAAAAATTGTAATTAACTTAGATTTAAATAACCACATGTGGTTAAATATACTATATGAGACAGCATTGCCTTAGAGAGTTTATCTTTGTTCTGAAAAGAAAAGAACAGTGAAGATGAACGGAAATTAAGTGCATCTCTGCTCCAGGGATGCTTTATCAGAGAGAGAAATTCATCCAGCAGAGATAGAACAGCAAAGTGTAATGTTAAAATCAGTTTTGAGGGCTAGTAAGCCTGAATTTGAACTCTGAATCTGCCTCTTATTATCAGTTAACCACATTGTGACTGAGTTTCCTTATTTGTAAGATGGGGAAACTAGTGGTAAACATTATCAGAGTGTATTAAAGGAATCAAGTAAATTAATATTTGTAAAACACTTTGAAAGAATGCTTGGCCCATAGTAGGTTCTATTAAGTTCAATAAATGAATCTACAAGTAAAAGTAAGTTATAAAAAGGGTATCTAAAATATGTTTAAATGAATGCATATTATGTTTATCCATCCGGATTAGTATAGTTGTTTTTCAATAGTTGGATATAGTTACATAACATTTTGATATTCCTTGGTTTTTTTCTTTCTTTTTTTTTAATATTGACAAATATGCACCTTTTCATAGCTTTACAACAAACACCCAGATGCTGTGGCCACATGGCTAAAGCCTGATCCATCACAGAAGCAGAATCTCCTAGCCCCACAGGTATTCCTAAATTTCTCAAAACTAAAACCAGGTCATTCAGGCTGGTAAAATGGTCCTTCCAACCTGTTGGGAAATGCATGCTCGGGACACCAATTGGTCAGCATGTTGGCCTTTTCCACTCTAAGACATCGACCACTGAGGCTGAAAAATACGACCTTCTTTGGACTGAAAAATTAATTTTGAATCAAAACAACTGAGAATGTATGATGTACACTAACATGTCATTTCCTCCTCCAGAATGCTGTGTCCTCTGAAGAAAGGGATGACTTTAAACAAGAGGTAAATTCTCACTTTAATCAAAGACCCACCACTTGAGACATGGAAGAAGCTGGAATCTCTTATCAAATTCCATTAGCAAGTTTCCTAGTAAATCAGCAGTCTAAAACTTGCTCAGTAAAATAATATGTATTCACTAACTGTCAGAACTACAGGTTTCCTCAGATAAGTGTAGTGTTGCAGAAAATGTCTACTAATGCCTATTACTTGAAACATTAAGCTTCTTGGCATTTATTTAAGGTTTTTCAAATATGTCTTATATAGTACCCGATACACATGGGATTAATGTTTACCAAAGTCAAGGTTTTTTGCCTTTAGAATATTTTTGTTCTTAACACAATAGTTGGTTTGATAACTATTCTTTTTATTAAGACTATAAATGTATTTTTTGAGCAAGGAGATAAATCTATTTTCCATTAAAATTCAACTTGTATATGCTAAAATTGCTAATAAGGAAAATTAGATGAATGATACATTACTGGCTGATTAGAATTTTAATAGACATTTAATGATTAATTCAGTGGACATATTTAAGCTGTGGTTTATACACATATGCATAGCAGAGTCATCTTTTTATTATACATGATAATAGGGATGTGGTTATAGGTTTTGTATACACATTAAAATATGAATTATCTGATAACTTCAGAATTTTCATTTAAAATAGAAAAATCAACCTTATAATTATGTGTCTATTTCTACTACATCATTTAACTTGTAAAATAAATAATGTCTAACATGTATAGAAAAAGTAATGTTGTAATATGAACATTATACTCAGATATTTGTCTTAGAAATATCTATGAAAATTATTTTTTACTGGAAAGTAAGAAAAGTACCCTAGAGCATATTTCACTTATTGTTGTGTTAAAAGAGACATTGGAAGACACTCACTTCATAGAGTATATTGTAATTGCAAAGATTGTGAAACTAAATAAAAGAAAAATTAAAGACTTGCACAATAAAAGCTGAGGGAACATAAAAACCAGAGACACTAATTTGTTGTACTGTCTTGACTTTCAGACCCTCCCAAGTAAGTCCAATGAAAGTCATGACCACATGGACGATGTGGATGATGACGATGATGGAGACCACGTGAACAACCAGGACTCTACTGACTCAGATGACTCTGATGAGGATGATTCTCACCATTCCGATGAGTCTCACCATTCTGATGAATCAGATGAAGTGGTCACTGAATCTCCCACTGATGGTCCAGACACCCCGGTTTTCACTCAGATTGTCCCCACAGTAGAAACCTATGATGGCCGAGGAGATAGCGTAGATTATGGAGTGAGGTCAAAGTCTAAGAAGTTCTACATTTCTGAAGTCCAGGTAAATCCTTTAAAAGACACATCCAATGGTAATGAAGAGAATTCAGTTCTAGGAAATCAGAGTCTGCATACTTCTTTATCATTCATCAAGCAAGCAAATATTTATTAATAATCTATGATCATTAAATACAAAACTTTTTCCACTTGGTGGTTTTTAAGTTCACACAATTTCTTCCAAATTTTTCCACTCCAACACAATTCTATGTGTCCAAATTCTGTCTCCAAAGCATTTGATATAATTATTTTTTTAGATTAAAAAAGACTTCAGAAAACAATGATTGTTTGCAAAATATGAGGTTCATATTTTTATAACTAAGAGGAATTTTAGAGTCACTAACTGTATTGAACCCAGAGGCAAAGGATCAAGATATGGCCTAGCTTCACACTTAGTATTCTTTTCATAATTTAACTCTCAGAGTTGTGTTCTCTTTATGTAAATTGGAGATAATGAGACTACCTCAAAGGTTTCATTATATAGGTAAATGATGTACCTATTAACTCAAGGACGTGACTTATGTGAAAGGGGCTGGTAAAGTACTTAGCAACATGCTAGAATTCTTATTTCCTTCAACCAAATTTAGACAATGTTTAGAATAATTTGGCCTAAACATTACAGAGAGCTAAAAAGAATTCTAATGTTCCCATCCTTGACTGTTCATATCATTCTTCTTCTGTCTGTGCTCTGGTTCAGTATCCTGATGCTACAGACGAGGATCTCACCTCACACATGGAGAGCTCAGAGCTGAACGATGCTCACAAGGCCATCCCTGTTGCCCACCGCCTGAAAGTGCCCTCTGATTGGGACAGCCATGGGAAGGACAGTCATGAAACCAGTCAGCTGGATGACCACAGTGTGGAAACCCACAGCCAAGAGCAGACCAGGGAATACAAGAGGAACGCCCGTGATAACAGCAGTGAGCACTCTGATGTGATTGACAGTCAGGAAAGTTCCAGAGTCAGTCAGGAATTCCAAAGCCACGAATCTCATAGTAAGGAAGACAAGCTGGTCCTAGACCCTAAGAGTAAGGAAGATAAACACCTGATATTTCATGTTTCTCATGAAATAGAGAGTGCATCCTCTGAGGTCAATTAAAAAGAGAAGGGAAAAAATGTACAATTTCATATTTTACTCCTAATAAAAAGAAAACATACATTATAGAGATTGAAAGACAATACTCAATGCTTATTTCTCAGTTTAGTGGGTGAATGGATATGTGGATCAGGAAATAGATAATGTTTTTGATCATTAGCTTGTAGCTTTGTCATGGTAACACCCTTGTAACCTAAAAGCTTCAGCATGTTGTCTACATCTTTTCTATTGAAAAAATGCAAACTATCACTGTATTTTAATATTTGTTATTCTTTTATGAATAGAAAGGTATATAGAAGCAAAAGATACTTATACACACTTAAGAGAATATAACATTTTATGTCACTTTAATCTTTTGTTTTTTTAAATGAGTGTATATTTTGTTGTGATTATTTTTGTTGGTGTGAATAAATCTTGTATCTGAATGTAATGAATATGGTGGAGTCAATTATTTATTTGCTTTCCCACAGTAGTCTTGGAATTAGTAACATGTAACCATTCTAACTAATCTGCTGCATTTGACAGAGATCCTGCTGGGGTCAGAGACAGGATCCACTAACCATTTTTTGGCTGAGCTTAAGTTCCTAGACAATGAAACCAGGGTCTGGGAGCTGATACTCAGCTATAATGCCTCCAGCCATGCCAAAAAAGTCTTTTTACTAATTTTAACATAGCTGATACAGAAACTAACAAAAGCCTAGATGCAATCACAAATCTGTTGTATTTTTTCTCATCACAACTCATTAAATTTGGACAGTTAACTTTTTTATTTCCTGCCTTTGATGAAACCTTATGCAGGTATGATAGCTATTCTGATCACTCTTAGATAAGAAAGAGACAGACCCTTTGTAACAGAAACATTTTAAATGCTGTTTCAAGTATAATCAGAATTCAAATTTTCATCAAAACTAAAACTATGGAAGACCGAGTAGAGCAGGCTTCTTCAATTCCATGTTTTGCTCTTCTGCTGTTTCTGAAACCTGATATTCTATTTAGAAATTCAAAGATTGCCTATTTTCCCTTGGGACAAAAGAAGAAAAATTAAAACCGTAGAATATTTAAAAAAAGAAACATTGAAGACAAAAATCAATATAATATAGTTAATCCAATAATCACAGGAATACTGATAGCTTTACATCCTTGCAACAAAACAAAAAGAATAAAATTAAGTGAATTGAGCTCTAGTCTTAAAAATTAGAAAAGAGCTACAAAACAAAGCAAAAGAAAGAAATGATAATATGAGAAGTAAAAGTAATGAGATAGAGAACCGGATAAAAAGAAACTAATAAATCAAAACACTAGGACTTTGGGGAAAAAATCAACAACATAGATAAACCACTAGCCAACCTAATAATGAAAAAAAAGGCAGAAATCACAAATAAGAAATAAAAACAAGGAGATAGCCAATTAAACTTAGAACACCTCAAAAATAAAAAAGAAACTATTTGTCACAACTGTATTCAAATCAAAAGGTAAACCTAGATGACTTAGATCTTTTTCTTGGAAAACAACACAGGTGATCCTTGACTTCTGATGGAGTTACATTCAGATAAACCCACTGAACCTTTGAAATATTATAAGTCAAAACTGTACTCAATGAACAAAATGTCAAACATTACAGCTTAGCAACACTGTATACTATGCAGCATCAGCTGCTTTCCCTCCTGATCATGTGGATGACTGGTTCCTATGGCTCACTGCCACTATCCAGCATCATGAGAGATCATCATACTGTGTATCATCATCATGGGAATTCATAGTGTGAGTTCTACTGAACGTCTATAATTTTCATACTTGTTATAAGTTGAAAAATCTTAAGTCAAACCATCAGGAGTCATCTCTATACCAAAATCAACTCTGGAATGTTCAGAAATAAACATACAAATTTCCATTGAGGAAAGAGAAAAAATAACTACAAAAAATATAAAGAATTAGCTATAAAAAAACTAATTCCAAATAATTTGACAGGAGAATTCTATCAAATTGTCGAAAACTAGATAGTCTCAATGCCACTCAAATTGTAGTAGAATAAAATAAAAAACATCTCTCAAATGATCTTTATTCCACTATTATAATCAATTCTGAAAAAGATTGCATGCAGATATGCATGTACACACACACACAAAAAAAAAAAAAAAAAAAAAAAAAAACTACAGACCAGTCTCATTCATGACTAGCACTGGAAAACGCCTAAATAAAATGTCAGCAAGCAAAATGTGAAATCAAGCTCAAAGAAGCCCTCAAAATCAAAGAAAATTTATTCTAGTGCAATGGTGCTTCAATATAAGTAAGGTCATTCCTATAATTCACCATATGTTTGTGTCTAAGGAGAAAAATGTCATGTGATTAGATTTATAGATGATAAAAAATACTTTATATTTGTAAGCTCTTTCAGTGGCAATAATGAGCAGGATACACTCTCAGGGCTTTGCCACAGGTACTATTTACTTTTCTTCTTCCCCAGTTTGTAGTTGATCAGAGTGGTGGTGCTTGAGGGTGCAGGATGGATTTAGTTGTGCTCCACCTCTCTCTCAGTCTGGGAACAGCAACTGTCCCAAGGCAAGTCCTGATGGAAGGAGCAGAAACACAAGAGGAGTGAGCATAAACATGATGTGTTGCACTCAGAACTGAAACACTACTGTCTTTAATCAAATTTCATTGTTCAAAGCATGTCACATGGTTAAAGCCAGTATCAATGGACAAGTAAGACATACTTCCTTCACAGTGAATTGGAATAAATGAAGAGAAAAATGAAATAATAGTGAGCAAGTAATAACATGTTATATAGCTTGTGACATATTTGACATTCATTCCTAATTTTGTAACACAAAAGTTAAGGGATTCTTTCTTAATATGATGAAATATTTTATGCCTCAGCCCCCAACCAGTATCATCCTCGATGGAGAAACATTAGAGGCATTCCCATTTTAAGATCAAGGACAAAGCAAATATGCCCTCTATCTCCACCACTGTTCAGCACCATATTGAGATACAAATTTATGATATTAAACATGAGAATTGGGCAAATTATATTTCTATGTAGGTAAGAATCAATACTGAATATGGTAACTAATAAATTCTGTAAGTTTGTATGATATAAAATTGACCTAAAACATGCCCCCCAAATACAAACACTAACCACTTAGAAGACATGTCATTAATATAGAAAAAAAGATAAAATACTTAACAGAAAATGTATAAACAATGATACTATCAAAACTAAAACACTCCTAAAAGCCAAAGAAGAAGACTTGAACAAATGGAAAGATAGCATTTATTTTTTGTATTGCACTATTCAACACCATAAAAATGTCAGTTCTCTGCAAGTAATATACACATGTAATTTGATTCCAATAAACAATGAAAGTAAAAAATTCTCCTGGAGCTATGCAAGCTGCTTCTAAAGTTTATATGGAAAAATAAGCATAAAAATATGAAGACAGATTCTAAAAAATTACAGCAACAAGGGAGTTCTAACCAATATTAATATACACTATAAAGACTCTAAAAGAAATGTTGTGGTACTGGCACATGAATAGACAGATCTGTGGAAGGGAATAGTAAGTTCAGAAACAGATCCAAGCACATGTGGGATATTAATATATGAAAAAGGTGATATCCAAGACCACTTAGGAAAAGATGGACTTTCCAATATATGAGTTTGAGTGGCTTGATATCCATTTGGACAAAGATAAAATTGGAACCATATCTTACCCATATATCAAAATCAAAACAATATCCAAATACGCCAGAGATTTAAATTTAAAAGGAAGCCATTAAAACAATAGACAAATAGATGAGTGGGTTCCATTAAATCTGGGTATCAGAAAAACTTTTCTCCTATGACAAGGCAATCCCATACCACAGTCCTGGTAGGCATCATTAGTCAAGTGCCCCAGCATTTTGGGCTCCCAATGTACTTGCTTCAATTGGCACTTCATCACAATTAACTGCAGCTGATAGCCTAGTAATTGTGTAATCCGTACATGCCACAGAATGCAAGCATCTCATTTCCTATCAGGAACACTGCTCAGCACTGTGCTCAAATCCTAGGGCATCACCAAGTTTATCCCGAAATCACATCTTTCAGTAGTGGTACCAAACCCCAGTCTCTGGAACACTTCTTTATCAGTCAAGGTTCAGAAACAGAAAATTCACCAGTAATTTGAACAGGGAAACTTGAACATAAAAAATTATTAACTAGAAATAAGAGGTTAACCAGAGAGGATAAAAGACAAATTTGGTGAGGGCATAGGGATGAGATAAGGAACAATTTAAGCAGAGACTCATGCCTATTGGAAAAGGTGCAGCGACAGCCCCCAGGAGATGGTAGAGAAGTTTGTTGTGTCCGGTCCACAGCGGGTGGGCTGAAGTTGGTAAACAGGATACTGACCACAAGCGGCTAGAAAACCGAGGCTGGCGAGTAGGAAATCATGGGGCAGGGCAGCTGAGCTGGAAGCTGGAGAATTAGCACCAAAGCGGCTGCGCCTTAGAAGCAAGAAGAGCAAGGACACCCGGAACGCCTGAGCGGGCCGGTTCGTCAATGTCCCTCCAGCGCCCTCTACTGACAAAGCTCGGCATTGTGCAGCAAGATAAGGAAGCATGTTTGCAGGGTCCAACTCTAGAATCATAAAGCACAAGAGAGGCAATGGATTTGGAGCAGAATGGTAGTAAACTAACTGATAGTTGGACAGGCTTATTAGAAAAAAAGCCTAATTCCTGGTAAGAAGAGTAAAAAGTAAGCCTGGGACATCTTTTTATGATAGAATGAAAACAAACACTCAAAGACAACCTGGACTCCTATTCATGGTACTAAAAAGCAGGGACTCTCTATTGACCAACACCAGCTATTGAAATAAGTAGTAAAAAGAAAACTGTAGTAATGGATTGTAACAAATTGAATTTTAAAATTCCTTTCTTATATATAGTGATGGGTAGAGAGAGGTTAGGAGGAGAACATTTCTTTACAGACAAATGCAAACTAATAATAAATGCAGAAGAAATGATAAAATTAGAAAATAATTTCACAAGCCACAATGTAATAATTGATTTAGGAAGTTACCACTAGTGAATGTTAAAATCAGTGCATAAAATGTGACTGGGAACAGGTATTCATTTGGTCTCAATATATTACCCCACAAATTACTCAAAAATTTCAAAAGGAGGAAGGTGTTTTTAACTAGAATGATTTGGTAGTAAACATTTTAATCCAGTATTGAACTTAGTTTACCAATGAGACCATTAACTATGTCTCCTAGAATGTGATGAAATCAGAAGCATGCAACATCACTTATAAAATATTTCTCTAAATAATATTAGTGGGATCAGATCACTGAAAAATAGGTAAATACAGAATTTGAACTATTTTATAAAACATCCACCATGGACTTTCCAAAAAGAAGAGCTAACAAATAAAATAGAGACTGTCCAGTTAAGTTTGAATTTCAGAACAACAAATCATCCTTTAGTATAAACATAGTACACATTACACTGAAAGATAATCTATTGTTTATCTGACATCCAAATTAACTGAGCATCCTTAATTTTTATTTTCTAAATCTGTTAGTCTTTTAAAAAGGGAGTTGATGTAATGAGACATAAAAGACATGAAGATTCAAAGTCTAAAAGACACAACCAAGGATATAGCCAGCCAATGATTGTTTATTGGTTCCTGGATTAAAAAATACATAGAGTTATAAAAAAATGTAGAGATAATGGTGATGATCTGATTGTGCACAATATGAGAGATGATTTTGTAGAATTATCGTATATTTTTCAGGTGATAGTATTGCATTGTTTATGAAAGCAAATGTCCTTATTCTTAAGAAAACTATGTTGAATATTTAGGTATGAAGGTTCTTATAATTTTCTTTCTAATGGTTCAAAAAGGGGAAAAACAGTACTAGCAGGAAATGGGAAGAGGCAGGTAAGAAGATACAAACTAACAGATACAGAGGATGAATAAGTCTAGAGATTCAATGTACAATAATATGAGGGCTACAATTAATACCATCATACTGTGTATGAGATCCCTACTAAATGAGATTTTAATCCTTCCTGCCACAAGACAAAACAAGAAAAGGGTAAAAATGTGAGATCATGGATATGTTAATTTGCTTCATTATAGTAAACTTTTTGAAATATATATGTATGTGTCTGTATATATATATATGTATATATACACATATATATATATAACTCCCATAACATGTTGTATACCTTCAATATACAAAATAAAATTTATTTTAAAAAAATAAGTAAAGTGGCATACAGAAAGAGAAAATGAGTATGGCAAAATGTCTTATTCTTTCAACTTTGCACAAGGTTTGAAAATCTTCTGAAAATTGAGAGGAGAAGGAAAGAGTAGGCAGAATAAAAGTGAGTGTATAATGAATAAAGTCCATAAAAGAATATCTCAAATATTATTGATATAAAAGTGTCAGAACACTTTCTTCATTGTTCAGCTCATGAAATTATGGAAACAGCATTCATAAATTATTATAAATTATAAAACAATGTTTAAACCAATGTCCCATCACCTTCCATATCCCCATAGTAGATACTCACTTTGGAGGAGCTCTTCTTAGTCTGAGAATCTATTCATCATTCTCTTGTGGCAACTATATGACCTCATTGTGATTCAAACTCTTTATTTCTGGTTCCTGGCAAGGCCTCTCCCCTCAGCCACTTCCATTTTCTACACTCCTAGTAACAGTGTCTCCAAATACTGTTTGATTGCAATTGCAGCATTAAGAACCAAGTCTCCTATGGTGCTCAGTCTAGCCTGTGGAGTCAGACACAGACAAAGAACAGTAACGAGCAATTCTGATATTGATATGTGCCAAGCATGCAAACAGGACTTTAAAAACATCATTGTGGAGATTGAGGAAAAGGCTATTTTCTACTTTGAAAATTCACAAGGCAATTTTCTGTACCTATTTGATATGGCAAATTCATACACTGAAGCATAATTATGTTCTTCTTCACTTGAAACACCCATTCCCAAATCATAAATTCTCTCCAACATTGCAAATTCAACTTCAGTGTTATTTTTAAACACTTTCTTCACCTTACCTATTTTTTTTTCCAAATACCATAGTGGTTCATGTCTAATTAATATGATATGGTATTTTAATCCAACTAGCAGCTAGATATTATCCATTAGACCTAAATCTCTAATAGTATACCCTCCTAAGATGAAATTAATCCTAGAGATCCATGTAGCTGAATATGTTCAGCTTGTCACATTGAAAGAAACATAAGGTAGCCAACAAAGAGATAAAAGATCAGTTTTCTCTGAGGTTCTATAATGAGAATGTGAAGCAGTCCTAAAGAGAAATCCAAAAGTAGGATTCTAAAGTGTTCTATCACCAATGTTGCTCATAACATATCAAGACTATACTTGAAGTTATTTTTTTTTAAAGAGAGAGTGAGAGGAGAGAGGGAGAGAGAGAGAGAGAGAATTTTTAATATTTATTTTTTAGTTCTTGGCGGACACAACATCTTTGTTGGTATGTAGTGCTGAGGATCGAACCCGGGCCGCACGCATGTCAGGCGAGCGCGCTACCGCTTGAGCCACATCCCCAGCCCTACTTGAAGTTATTATTTTAATATTATTAAATATAATATTTAATAATATTTTAATATTATTAAAATAATAAAAGTACTGATTAAATAAAAGTACTCATGTTTTGCTTTTGGAAGGCAGGGAAAAGTAATACAGGCCTTCCTCTAGGTGCAGCTCCAACACTGGACATGCATAATTTTCCTCTTTATTCCTGAGAGGAATAAAGAGAAGAAGGGGCTTAAGTGCTGATGCCAGGCAGATTTGATGCAGCAGTTCCTAGACCTCTCATATGAGAAAAACAACCATTTAAGATCTCAGCCCAAGAAACTAGAAAAAGAAGGGCAAAACAAATCCAGAGTAGGCAGAAAAAAGGAATAATAAGGAGAAGAATAGAGATCAATGAAACTGAAAACAAAGAAAATTAAACAAAGTGCTCATTCTTTAAAAAATAAGTAAATTCAAAATCTTCTAGCAAGATGGTTAAACAAGAAGTTAAAAGACACATGTTCACATCAGGAAATAAAGGTAAAAGACCACACAGATCCTGTAGCCATTAAAGGTAATTAGGGAATGATAGTATTATGAGCTGAATGTATTCCCTTAAAAAAGAGATATCAAAGATCTAACATCCAGTATTTCAGTAAGTGACCTTATTTGGAAAGACTTGTTGCAGAGCTAATTGGTTTAGTTCAAATGAAGTCATACTGGAGCACAGTGTGCTCCTAAAGCAATATGATAGATATCCTGATACGAAGAAGGCTATGTGCAAATAGAGATGCTCAGGGAGAGATGGATGGTATACACTGCTGCAAGCCAAGGAACACCACATACTGTGGAAACGACCAGAAGCTAGAAAGAGACAAGGGAGGATTCTCCAATAGAGGTTTCATAATTCTTAGGCATAAATACTTAGGCTAAGTGCCTTTCCTTTAAGAGGGAGAACAAAGCATGGATGTCCACTCTCATAACTCCAACTCAACATAGAACTGGATGCAATATAGAACTGGATAGAACTCACTGCAATCAGACAAGAAAAACAAATAAAAGCCACATAGATTAGAAGAGAAGAAAAGGCACTATTTCTATTTTTAGATAACATCATTATGTTGAAAATCTATATAGACATTCCCAGAACTAATAAATGAGTTCAGCAAAATTACAGAATAACAGAATTAACTCAAAAATCAATTAAATTCCTATATTCTGTCAACGAACAAATAGAAACCCAGAGCACACATCACACAAAGGACTTATATCAAGTTTATAAATGTCCCAATTCCCTAGCCACTGATAAGAGTCTGACCATTCAATTCAAGTCTGACACTAAGTACTCAAGAGTCAGTGCAGGCTCCAAAAGCTAAAGGGATCAGTCTCATAAGACTGAACTCACTTCACATACCAGTTGCGCAAGACTTAGGTCCCCAGGACACCCACACTGATGTCCAGTGTGGCTACAAAATCAGGATTTCCATGACTCTCTTCAGGTTTAATAGCTCATTGGAACAATACACAAAACTCAGAAACATACTTGCCTGTGTTTACTGGTTTGTTATAAAGAGTGCAACTCAGGGAAAGTTGACTAGAATGGATGAATCAGGCAAGGCAGGGAGAGGGGGTGTGCAAAACTTCCATGCTTTTTCCAAATTGCTGCCCTCTGAGCTCCTCTGTGTGTTCACCAACTTGGAATTCCTGGAAACTCATGTTTTAGGGGGTTTTACTGGAGGTTTTATTATGTAAGGCATGATTGATTAGATCATTTGCCAATGGTGATTAAACTGGGTTGCCAGCCCCTCTGCCCTCCACAGAGGTTAGGGAGTGGGGCTGAAAAGCTCCAACCCTCTCATTATGGCTTGCTCTTTCTGGCAACTAGCCCCCTCTTGAAGCTATTCAGGGACCCAGCCACCACTCATATATTTAACACAAGAAAGGCAGTAGTCACTCCTGAGAATCTGAGTATTTTAGGAGCTATGTGCTGGGAACCAGAAACTCAGATTAACTTTTTCAATTATTATTATATCATAATAAGGAGCTCTCAAAAGTTAAAATTTAAAAATCAAACAATGCAACTGAAAAATAGACAAAAGATGTTCCCTGACATTTCACTGAAGAGGAAGTACAGATGGCAAATAAACACATTAAAGAAAAAAAAGTGATGTCAACACTGAGGAAGATTTGGTGTAAGGTACACAGAACTTCCTTATATATTTCTTTGATCTTGCTATGGATCTATAATTATTCCAAAATTAAAAGTTTGATTACAAAACAAGATAGATGGCCTGGCTTTTTTGATAGTACCTTTCTAGTTCTCACTAAAATACCAATGAAGACAAAGAATAAAATGGATATTCACACAACTATGCAGCAAGTAATTAATTTGAGTATAACCTCTCCTAAACATAAGATAGGGAAGCATGAATATTTTTCCCTCCAGACTTCCTCAGACTTTACCTCAGGTAACAGAGATCAACGAGGAGGAAGAGGAGGGGAAGTGGGAGGAAGAGAACCAAAGGGAAGAGGAGACAAAAGAAGAGGAAAGGGGAGAACATAATTGCTTATACTTGTGGACATACCTGCCCACTGTCTGGTGGTGAACTCAGAGTCAAAGAACTTGTACGAACCAGAAAGAGGTCCAGTAATTCCTCCATCTTCTACTGGTGATTTGAAAGAGAGTACCATTCTGTTTTTTGCCTTTTCCCGGATATCTTAATCTATCAGAGAAGAGAGTTCATTGGCAGAGAGCAATGAATATATTTAAGTATAAAGAAAATTTATTATATTATTGTTTTACAACAAAATGAAAATGTATAGACTTTGGTGATGTAATATTATTATTTATTTTAAAATGTATTTGTTAGTAGAAAGGATATATTTGCTAATATCTTAAGTCAAAACCTTCAGTAAAAGGGGAAACTTAAAAAAAAATAATACAGACAAGCCAGACTGAAGGAAAATATTTGCAAAAGATGTATCTGGCAAAGGACTATTATCCAAAATACACATCTCTTAAAACCCATCAACAAGAAAATAACCAATCTGGTTTTAAATGGGCCAAATACTTGAATAGACACCTCACCAAGGGAGCTGTATATAGCAAATAAGCATATGAAAAGATGTTTCACATCGTATGTCATCAAGGAATTGAAAATGAGATATTACTGCTGAAGTATTAGAATAATCAAAATCCAAACACTGACAACTTCACAGCTGGGGAGGACATGAAGCAAGTGGAACTCTCACTCATTACAGGTGATAAAGCACTTTAAGATATGTGACTTGCATGCTTCTATCAAATGATCCAGCAACTGTGTCCCCAAAGCAATTGAAAACTTGGGTTCATACAAAAACTTAAACATGGATATTTATAGCAGCTTTATTTATAATTGCCAAATTATAATTTACTAGATGTCCTTTGTCGGGGTCGCCCTGAACAGGAGCTGAGCATGTCCCCTTAGCCTTGAGTAATGGGGTATGGAACTTGCATTACACGCAGTGCAAAACAAGTGGGCCTTACCTTCATTTGGCAAGGAAGTGCAGCTCTGGGGTTGGGCGTCACCCAATGGGACTGGGCTACACCCCCTGTTTGTTGTAAGACAATCCCTTGCCTTATTTGGGTGGAATATTCTATGGAATGTCTTTCCCCTAGTAAAAACAGGGGTTCCTGTGCCAGCCCAGTTCACCTGTAGTGACCCTAATTCTGTTGATGCAGGACGTGGGCTATAGTTCTTCAGAAGGCAAAGAGATCAAACTGTGCTACGTATAAACAATGGAATATTATTCAGCACTAAAAGCAAATGAACTAGCGAATGTGGTGGCTCACATCTCTAAGCCCTGTGGCTCTGGAGCTTGAGACAGGAGGATCACAATTTCAAAGCCAACCTTAGCAACTTAGGGAGACCCTAAGCAACTTAGGGAGACCTTAAACAACTTAGGGAGACCCTATTCAAAACAAAAAATTAAAAGGGCTGGGGATGCAGCTCAGTGGTTAAGCTCCTCTGGGTGCAATCCCCAGTACAAAAGAAGAAAGAAAAAGAAAAGAAAAGAAAAGAAAGAATCATTTGGCCATGAAAAAGTGTAGAGGAAATTCAAATGAACCCTACTGTTTTAGTTTTTTGTCACTGTGACAAAATACCTAGGATAATCAACTTATAAGGAGGAAAGGTTTATTTGGGCTTGTAATTTCTGAGTTTTCATTTCTTGGTCACTGGGTCCTATTGTTTGGGGCCTGTAGTAGCAGGACATTATGGTGGAAGCACAGGAGCATTGCTCACCTCATGGTGGCCAGGAAGAAAACACAGAGAGGAAGGAGCAGGGTCACAATATCTCATTCAAGGACACACTACCAATGATCTAACCTCCCTTCCACCAGGATCCACCTCCTAAAGATTCTTTCACCTTCCAATAGTGCAATAAGCTGGGGGTCCATGGGGTTTGAGGGACACTCCAGATCCAAACTATAACAATTTTGAAGAGAAAGAAACCAACCTATATGATTCTAACAGTCTGACATTCTGGAAAAGGCAAACATTAGAGACAGGAAAAATATCAATGGTTTCCAAGAGTTAGTGGAGAAAAAAGGATGAATAGGAAAAGCATAGAAGATTTTTGATGAGTGATACTATTTATTCTGTATGGGATTGTAATGGTTGACAGATGTCATTACAAATTTGATCATTAGAATATACAACACTAAGAGGGAATCCTAAAATGTCAACCATTGACCCTCAGTGATAATACTCTTTCAATGTAGGTTTATCAATTGTAATAAATGTAGTACTTTGATGAGGCATATTGATAATGGGGTAAGCTGTGTGTGTATGGGGATAAGGGGTGTATGGGAAATCTCTGTATATTCTACTTAATTTTGCTATGAATCTAAAACTAACTTAACAAATAAAGCCTATTTTAAACATTTTTTTGTTAACTGATGATTAATATTAAAATTTGCATTTGTAAGTGATTTCTAAATATCATTCAAACAGAAACCCAATATAGCTTACGAATGCTTGCTGATAAACTAATGAGTAGCACTTGGGTCACATCAAAGTAAGGGCTGTGATCACAAAGAATCATTAAATAAAATGAAGCCATTGAAATTTACAAATTTAAAATATCTTATGGAGCCAGTAAGCAGCAGTATGAGAAAAGCTACTTTAACCAAGCTGGGATGATGTTAGTAAAAGGCTAAACACATACATCAGAGAACAGAATAGAATATACAGAAATAGACTTACTTGTATATATGTGGCCAATTTAATTTCAACAATGGTACAAAGATGATTCTAGTCTTTTCAACAAAGAGCTCTGGAATTATCTGATATTCATATACCAAATGACCAAACAAATCAAAACAAACCAAAAAAACCTTCATCCATACCTCATATCATATACAAAATTATCAAAAATGGGCCATATGCTTAAATGTGAAACCTAAAATTATAACACTTCCAAAAGAAAATATGGACAAAAATACTTGTGACTTCAGATGAAGCAAAGATTTCTAAGACATGACATCAAAAATAAAACCATTAAATAAAAAAATTCATAAATTGAACTTTATCAAAGTGACAAGCTTCAGAAAATAATGTCAAGAGAATGAAAAGGCACTTTTAGAAGGTTCTTTGGAATATTATTATAGCAAAGATTTCAAAGTTTCAATTTAATGGCATTTAAAAAGAAAAAGTTGAGGTTAGTGTCTCCAAAGTCCCTAACTTCCTCACCTGGTAGAGTGGGAGCCAAGCCAGCCACCTCAATTCCTTCTTTAGCCCCCTCAGCTCAGACAAGGGGCCCAATGATGTGTTTGTATAGCTTTTTATGCATATGTCTAATATGACTTTTACCAGTCTATAGGATTCACTTCTGTTCAAATATATTATTTAGTGTAATTTTATTTTCAATTAACAGAAATCCTAACCTTAATAAATCAACCAAAAAGGAAATGTTTCAGCTCATGAAATCCAAAGTTCTAACTTTAATTAGTACTTGATTTGGAGGCTCAAACATCATTAAAATATGGTCTTGCTCCAACTCTTTGCTCTCCTCTTTTAAAATACAGATTGCTAAAACCTACCTAAGACATAATAAATCAGGACCCCTAGGGATTAGAGCCCATAATCTGTATTTAAGATAAAAAAAATTCTACAACAATACCTTTCCAGAAGAGTGTCACAAAGCTCTTGCTGGTTAAATGTTTTATCTGTGTATAGCAAGTTTCTTGCAGTATGCAGGATGAATGGGCAGGTATTCTATAAAGTCTGGAATATCTGGGAATTCTAAAAGCCTCATTTATGTTGGCTTCAAGAAGCATTTGAAAAAAAATCTGATAAACTTTTGGAAAAGTCTATGCTAGTGGTAGTACAGTTGGAGTCCGTTTTTAAACAAATACACTCATAGGGTATTAATGACTAAGTTAGAGTTGTTGAAGAGAAGAGCTTCACACAGTGTTCCAAGGAGCTCTGTTCTTGGCCCTACCTAGTTCAAAATTCTTTGGAGCTTGAAAAAGACAGATGATAAATAAAATATCTACATCTCATTAAACCAGGTGATGGCACATGATAAAAATGTATATTGTAATGTTCCTGACTATCATGGCTACCCAAATATTAGTTCAATTTTGATATTCTTCCAGTCTTCACATTGCATGCACTTTCTTGTGTATGTGCTCCTGGCTCCATTTTTTGGAGTGTCAACATTTTGGCTGCCATTTCGTCTGGGCTTACATCCTTACAACTTCAAATCTAATGGTAAGAAAAGCTTTTCTTTTCCAACAACTGGGAAATATCTCTGGCCTGGTTTTCACTGAATCATTTTCGTTTTCATTGTTGAGTACCATTCAGAGGGGCCAAGGGAACTCGATGTTCCAGGCACGCCTGAGTTCCATGCTCACCACTTGGGAGCTTAATGGTGGTGCAGCCTCACCTGAATCACAGACTTGGTTATTTTATCACTGTAAAGGAGACTTGCTTTTGAGCTGCTCAGCAACAATTAAATAAGTCAGAGTCTCTACTCTATGAGTTTTCACAATTCTTAAGATGATGACAATGTGAAAAAATACTTCTAATATAGGATGCAAATGTTTAGATAAAGGTTTGCTGGGCATACGTGCAAGTAAGTTTGGGGCTGGGAACCAAGATCAGGTCAGTTGTTGATGTCTGAATCTAGAAAGATTCACAAGTCTATGTAGGATAGAAGAGGGAATGAGAGAAACATAAGGATGTTTCCCTGCAGTCTTTTGATTCCTCCTGAAGGTAGGCAATCATGTTTTATCTTTGTCTCTCCCAAGTCCAACATGGTGTATGGCATCTAGTGGACACTGAATAAATGTTTGATGAACTTATTATTTTTTCTTGATTAATCTTCAGCAAAAATTCCACAGGGGATTTGAGCAAATATTTAACCTCATTGTTTAGAGAAGAAAACTAAGGGAGAGAGGGTAGGTCCTCAAGACCACAGTGCCAGCCAGCGATGACGCCAAGATAATCCCACAGAGACAGAAACACACAATGGCAAATCCAAACCAAACCCAGACATGAAGAAGAATACCACAAAGCCTAGCCTGTCTTATTAGAGCAGAAAAATGGGAAATAAAATAAAGTCTAAGTTTTACTATGCTGAGCAGTTCTTATAAAGTCCCAAACACCAAATTTTCTTCTAATGATTTCAGATGTCAAGTGGTAAAAAATTTATTTTATGATGTTCTTGAATAAATAAGGACTGAGAAAAAATGTGGGGGAAACATGTTTGTTTGGGTGAATTGCTAAGCAACACCACACATGCCAGAAACTCCTTTTGGATTTCCTTTTAAAGGTGGAGACGGCGAGACTAACGGGTACTTCAGCTCATGTCTGTCTCATCAGTTCTCACTGGAAAATAAAAGCAAACCAGGAAATAAACAGGCAATTCTAACAATAAATAAGTTAGAGATGGGGAGATGATGATGTATCCATTCATCTGAAATCTTTTTACTGTTGTCTTTTAAAAATGTCCTCTCTAGCACTAAAACTAAGAATGGGGTCTGCACATCACGTCCCCCAGAAACCTGCTACACAGATAAAATAAAACTAAATAGCATCCAGGCCAGGTTATCTGTCCCACCCCATATTCAAGACTTCTGGGATTATTAATACTGGTAATATCACAACAGGACTGTGACTGTCAGATGAAGAAAAATGCAACTTTGTGAACTGTGCTTATGTAATAAGAGAAAACTTCTTATGAGAAGTAGAGTTTTAAGATGGATATTAAAGGAAGGAATTCTATGGATAGAGAGAGAAATTTACAGCCTTGGAGATAAGTGAAAGGTAGAAAGTTTGCAGGGGTAAACTATTTTAAAGTAAAAGCACAAATGGGAACATTAGAAAGCCAGAAAGAATGGATAAAAATTTGGATGACAGGTTTTGGGTTTACGATGCTAAGAGAAACTCTTGGAGTGTAAGATTTAATTAAGATGCAGTGGGCCAAATGCTATTCAAATTATATGATACAAGAATTGCTGACAGTTTTTTTTAAAAAAATACATTTCTTTTGTGATAATTTGTAAACCAAATTGTGGGTAAACACACATTGAACTCTAAATTATGTATGTGTAGACACATTTTCAAGCAAGATGATTAAAATTTTTTTTTTGAATTTATTCTATCTAGTTGTACATGATAGCAGAATGCATTTCAATTCCAAGATGAATTATTTTAAGGGTGATGTGATAGAATCAGGAAGAATGTTTCTGATTTTCTTTTAAATAATTTACACTGTTAAAAACCCCAGATCTATTAATATTTACTGCATAATAAAATCTGATCTGGCCCTAGTATCTTCCCTCCCACTTCAGCCTGGTAATCTCTTCTCTAAACCTCTTCTTGTGTGTCTCTCAAATAAGAACACAATTCCCCAAAGGATCTATCTAAATAGTATTTTTGTTCTGTTCCTCCTAAATCAAATAATGTTTTTATATGCATAGTAAAAGTATAAAATTTAAACCCAATATGTAGATAAAAATTGAATTAATTTGCTCAATCTACTGCCCCTGGATATGATTATTTTCTTATCACTTCTCTCTTCCTTGTGTCACTAGACTGCAGACCCTCTACCTGACTAGATTCATTCATTCACTCAGAAAATACCCGAGGAATGTAAGTCCTCCCCTTTAAGGGCTAGGCTTTTAGCCTATTTTCTTGATTATTCTCTTGCTCATAGTGTTGGGCTTGGTACATAGTGGTACTCAGTAAGTGTTTCCTATAAAATCCTGTGCTTGGCATGGAGCCCCTGTGCTCAAGAAGGTCACAGTCCAATTGGGACAAAGATGACCAAATAAGCAATTATAGCAGTTGAAAATAATTATTGAAGATAGACAAGTTAATACAACCCTAGCACTGCTAGCATTTACCATTGCCAGACAGTGTTCCACATGCCTTACTGCTCTAGTCTGAATGTTAATGTTTTCTTAAATTTGTATACTGAAATCCAAACCCACACAGAGATGCTATTACGCAGTGGTGTCTTTGAGAGATGAAAAGGTGGTGGGAATAAGGCCCTTATAAAAAGGATTACTGCCCTTATTTTAAAAGGTCCAAAGGGGCTGTGTTAGTCAGTTTTTTATTGCTGTGACAAATTCCTGAGATAAATAAAGTTAAAAGAAGAATAAGTTATTTTTGATAACAAATGTTTTAGTCCATGGCTGATTGGCTCTATTGCCATTGGACCTGTGGTAAGGGAGACCATTATGACCAAAAGTGTGTGGTGGAGCAAACCTGATGACTTCATGGAAGCCAAGAAGCAAAGAAAGAGAGGAAGGGACCTGATTCCAACATTCCCTTCAAGGCTATGTCCCAAACAACCTAACTACCTCACTCTAGGTCTCAATGCAGAAAGCTGCCTCCTAGCAGGGCCACAGGCTGACAACCAAACCTTTAACACATAAACCTCTGGAGGACATTAAAGATTCAAACCATAACAGAGTTCTTTTGTCCCTTTCACCTTATAAGTCTACAGCTAGAAGGTTTCCTCCAAATCAGAAACTGAACCTTCACCAGACACCAAACCTGCTGGCACCACTATCTTAGACTTCCCAGCTTCCAGAACTGTAATAATTAAATGTTGTTTATAAGCCACTCCTGTTTGGTAATTTTATTATAGCATCCTACACAGATGGACTAAGATATTTATGTGTATTAATTCACCTAATTCACACAACACTGTGAAATGTGCATTCTCATCATTTCCATTTTTACAGACACAGTCAAGTGCGATAACTTGTCCATGGTAACACAGCTCAGAAGTAGAGAGCAATATATAAACCCAGGCAGTCTGCCTCCTGGGTAGAGCACTGCAGTCACAAACCAAAGAATCAGACTGACTTAAAAACTACTGAAATTTCTTCCAGGACTGAGATTCTAGGTGATGGCATCAGTGGTAATAATGAAGCATAGGACAATGGAAAAGACATTTATGAAAGCCTTTCCATTTGGAACATACTGTTGCTTCTCAAACTTAGGGTGCTCCAGAATTCAGAAGATTTAGAATTCCAGGTCTGAGGTCCTGGAGTTTCTGAACCAATGAAGTTGGAGTGTGGACTTGGAATCTATATTTTTAACAAATCCTTCAAGTGATACTGGAAGTCCAAGTCATATTTAAAAAGCATTGCACTAGATCTTGTTATCTCTTTCATTCCTGGCTCTCCTCATTTTTTTTGGGGGGGGTAACTGGAATTGAACTCAGGGGCACTCAACCACTGAGCCACACCCCCAGCCCTATTTTGTACTTTATTCAGAGACAGGGTCTCACTGAGTTGCTTAGTGCCTCGCCATTGCTGAGGCTGGCTTTGAATTTACCATCCTCCTGCCTCAGCCTCCAGAGCCTCTGGGATTACAGGCATGTGCCACTGCACCCAGCTCTCCACTTTTCTCTTAATTTAAAACTGAATTAACAATGCAGTACAGGTGCTGCTGCTCAGGGCACTCCATCTTTAGAAGCCTCTTGAATGACAGGGTTCATAGAATCTGTTCAGGATGTAAATCTCTGTTTTTGGTTTTGGTTGATGTGTCTCTTCTGGAAGCCAAGAACTATATCACACTCTGTTTAATGTGCTTAGATCCTTTCTTGGAACACAGGAAATTTCTTATCTACAGAAGGAACTGATGAATAGCAGGAGTCAGGCTTGTGCTCTGGACCAGTCACCAGTCCTGCCTTTGAGAAGCTTACAATCAGGAGAAGGACACAGACACCTAGATCAGGTGATGGGTAGCCATAACTTTCTAAATATGATCAGCATATATGAGTGCATAGGAACCAATAAATAATACTGAATAGACAAATGTACAGAATGGGAAACCATACTAGAAAAGTACCTTAGAGGCTGTAACCGGCTGAATTGTGTCCTCCCATAAATCGATACATTTAAAGTCTAACTCTAGTATTTCAGAATATGGGTATACTTGGAGATAGGCTTTAAGTGAACTTATTAGGGAAGTCCCTAATCCAATATGACTGGTGTCTTTGTAGGAAAAGAAGATTAGAGAAAAGATGAGCCATTTTCACGCCAACATCTTGAAAGAAAATAAATTTCCATTGTTCCACCCTGACCTTGGTAGTTTGTTATGGTAGCTCTGTGTTAGCAAAGTAATACAAGAGTAAACCATGAAAATTTACTAAAGCAAACTACAGAAATTAAATGTTATTTAAACTGCTGGAAGTCCACAGAGATGTCTAAGCATCAATATGATAAATTAGCGGCTTTGATTCTGTAATACAATTTGCAAACAGTGGAACACTGACAAGGAGAAAAGAAGTGGAATTGAAGGGAGGTCATTTGATCCAATGTAGAATAACAAGATGTAAATCAAGGCTAGTGGGAATGAAAAGTAGAAATTTCATCAGAGAGACATTTGGGGGCAGAAATAACAAGATTCAGAGAACAAGAGGTGCAGGAGGTGAAAAGCAGACAGATAAGAGTATTATGTAGAAAAGTAGCTTGGGAAGTCAGGAAGGCAGTGCTGATGAATAAACCCTCAACTGAGGGTGTGGGCGAAGCAGTTTTAGAAGTGGAGAAAGGATTAAAAGTTGAATTTGGGGTAGATTGAGTTTGAACGTCCAGTCGGCTGTATGAGCTGAACAGAAATACAGTTCTAGACTTCTGGCCTAATGTAGGATTCTGTTACTCAGAGGCTAGTGCTGGCTAAGGGGAGAAATAAAGTCACCTTGGAAGCACTAGTGATCTGAGATCCAAGCCCCAATCCTTGGGATCCCCACAATGTGTGGAGAAGCCAACTAAAGACTGAAGAAACCACCAAACAGCAAAATCAGGGAGAGGAAGGTGGCAGAAGGCAAAGCAAGTCAGTCTTAGTAGTTTGCTGGTGGTCTCTAAAAGAGGGAAAGTTTTCTTTGCTCCTGCTGAGACTTCAGCTTTGGCTGGATTTTACTAATTTACGCTATCCTACCAAAGAGTTTCGATATTTCTGTGTGTGTGTGTGTGTGTGTGTGTGTGTGTGTGTGTGTGTGTTAAACGCTTCGATAAATCAAGGCAATAGTGGCTAGCAGTTAAACAGCACCATTATTTGGAGGTCTCCCCGCAGTCGGGCGGATCAGTTACTCCCTCCCTTACTGAGCCTCTACCCGAATGGAACGTGGGCGCCCGCAGGGGCGCCAGCTCCGACTCCACTTGGAACGCGGGCCGGGGCTCAGCAGGGCGCGCGCTGGCCGTGGGGGAAATCTCCTTGCGCCTCCCCAAGCAGCGCGCCACGGCTTCTGGGCAAGGCGAGGCGAGGCTAAGGGAGGCGGGCCGAGGGGGCGGGCGAGGGACGCGGGACTGCGGGGCGGTCGGGGGCGGGGAGCGGGCGGCGGCGGCCCCAGGAAGAAAAGAACATGGCTCCTGCGGCGGGCAGCACCGAGGGAGGCGCAGCGCATCCGCGCGCCGGGCGCCAGTGACCAAGATGGTGAACTCCAGCCGCGTTCAGCCGCAGCAGCCCGGGGACGTGAAGCGGCAGCCCCCGCCCCGAGCTCCCGGCCCGGGCCGCCTGATGGCGGGCGGCGCGGGCCTCGCAGCCCCGGGCGGCCTCCGGGAGCAGCGGGGCCTGGAGATCGAGATGGAGCGCATCCGGCAGGCTGCCGCGCGGGACCCTCCAGCGGGAGCCTCGGCCTCCCCCTCTCCTCCGCTCTCGTCCTGCTCCAGGCAGGCGTGGAGCCGCGACAACCCGGGCTTCGAGGCTGAGGAAGACGACGACGAAGAGGAGGTGGAAGGGGAAGAAGGGGGAATGGTGGTGGAGATGGACGTGGAGTGGCGCCCGGGCAGCCGGAGGTCAGCAGTCTCCTCCACTGTGAGCTCTGTGGGCGCCCGCGGCCGGGGGCTGAGTGGCTACCACGGATCTGGCCACCCGAACGGGAGGCGGCGCCGACGAGAGGACCAGGGTCCGCCATGCCCTAGCCCGGTCGGCGGCGGGGACCCACTGCATCGCCACCTCCCCCTGGACGGGCAGCCGCCCCGCGTGGCCTGGGCTGAGAGGCTGTTTCGAGGGCTGCGAGGTAAGACCGCGACCCGCAGTGGCTGATGCACAAACCAGAGTTGCTACTAGTGGCCGGAGCTCTCGCCCTTGGCTGATAGCTGTCCAGGCCTCCACCTAGCGTTCCCCTCTAGGTCCCCGCCTCCTTTGGAAGGGCCTTCCCCACCTCTGCTAATTCTGCTTTATTTCCGGTACCCTTCTTGCGATTCCACTGAGCCCACGTTGGTCAGAATTTATTGGGTTCCTCCCTCTTTAGGATATGTCCGCATGAGACATATCCTAAACAAGTGAGAACAAGTCAAAGACAAATTGGGTTTTAGTTGGGGGGGGGGGAGAGTGAAGATTCCAGTATAACTGATGATGGTTGCAATTGCATGTTTTCTTAATGTCACAAAATCCAGAACAAAATAAACTAGCTCCCTTGCCTGCTGGTCCTCCGGCGTTGATGTTCCATTATCCCCCCATTCCGTTCTGGAAAGAAAACAATACAGTGTTATCCAAATTATGGGAGGGGTGTCCTTAGGTTGTCATCGATGTTGTTTTGATGATGTGTGTATCACAATTTGGGGAGGAGTTGTTGAGAACACCATAAATAGAATAAAAATGATGTCTATGATAGTAGATTTGGGGGACATTTCTAGTTCTAGTCATTTTTCTAAAACAGTTGCAAAGAACAGATTACATTGCTTAAAAAAAAAGTGTTTTTAAATAACAGTGTTCCTTGGAATTCCAACAAAATGATGAAATCTTCAGATGCCACTTGATAAATGTGTCTGACTTGGGTGCACTCAAAAGGCAGGAGAGGAGTTTTCAAATTATCTGGTGCCTACTAAGAGGACACAGATTTTTATAGTAGCAAGTGAGATCCTGTTTTATAAATTTTTGTAAGACACATCCTTGGAAAAGCGTTGCATTGACTCTTACCACCAAATTATTTTAATATCCATCTTTACAAGTTTCCATTCTCAGTTTTTTGGAAACCCTCCCTACATTTCCCTGTCAATTTTGGAAATGGTTCACAAAAATTCTACAGATATTGTTATAGCAGTGTAATTAAGACAGGTCAAACCTACATTGGAGTCCCAGTTCTGCTACTTGTTGGCTATATGACCTTGAACAAGTTTGATCTCTTTGACTCTTAAATTTTGCATCTGTTAAAAAAGAAAAGAGATAATCATAGTACTTCTTGATTTGTTGGAAGAATTAAATGAGATATCCAAAATGGGAAGGAAGCCTTTGCCATATTGTGAGTGCTTTATAAATATTATAAATTGTGTTTCTTTTACATGTGTGCTTGTACTAGTTTATTTGATTCAGGATATTTGATTGAGGGCATTTGGTTAAGGATATGATGGAGAACAAAAGATACTTTTTGATAACCTAAATGAGCATGTTAGTAAAGCACTAATAGTTTTTAAGGATCAAAAATATATCAAAATTAATTAGATATTATTTTATACTATGTAAAATGTGATTTAAAAAAGTCAGTGAAGTGAGAGAGAAGTTTCTTTTAAGTTAATAAATACTAATAAGTCTCGTGATCTTTTAAAACTCAGATTATTTAATAAAACAACCTTTCACTAAACTCAATAATGGAATATAATAAAATGAAATATGTATTTTTATTTGAGGATATATACACATTTATTTCTTTTGAAGAAAAATTTGAGGGCTATTACAGTGAATACTAGTCAAACCATTTCAGTGGGAACTTCCACATAGCTGAACACATGGGACTTCTAGAGTGTGGTGTTCCTGGAAAGGACATGGAGGCTGTGCACCCCTTCCCAGTGGTAGGCCCTGTGAATCTGTTCATTTGTTTCCTTGGTAATATCAGTTATATTTAATTGATAAATATAAGAAGGAAAAAATCCATCAGTGGTCTAACTTATAGGAGAGGAGACTCAAGCATAATTATTAATTATAGAAAATGTTTTAAATTTTGTTTTATTTCTTTTAGGTAGAGATATAGTTGGCATTCTTGTTGCTTACAAACAACTTGATAAATATCACCTAGTATGTAGTTAATCATGTGCTAGCAGCTAGGAAAGGAAATAAACCAGAGTGGTACATCACCATTTTCTTATGGAGAGAACTAAGAAATGCAAAATTAACAACCATAAATGGATTCCATTATTTTCCCCTCTCAGGATATGGATGATGGGAATCTTTTTTGTAATATGTAAGCAGTGCCCCAGGATCAGAAGAAAGTAACTTTTTGATTTTTAAAGGTAGGAGAAATTACTGGAGCTTGGAGTGGTCAGGAGATTGTCTGGAGTTCTCCCACCTTTGTGACTTTAAACAAGCTTCACCATACTTGGTTGTTGTTTAATGACATGAATCTGAGATGGACAGCAAATGGTCCTTCCTGCTCCTTGGACAATAGATAGATCTGTCTTTCTAGCAGAAGATGGTGAGCAAAGAAGTGCTGAGAGCTGGTTGTGGAATATATTGTATCTAAACAAGGAATTGAGAATGTCTTCCTATATATTAAGAAGCAACTGAAGGTTTCTGAGTAGGAGCAGAACATGCTGATAGGAACTAGGAGTCAGCAGCTTGGAGAGCAGGAGAACTTGTATTTCAGGAGAACTTGAAAAGGGAGATACCAATCGAGGAGACTGAGTAGGAAGTAGCCAGAGTGAAGGCGCTGAAAATGTGGACCAGAGGCAGCAAAGGATGGCTGGAAGATACAGGCAGTGCCCCAGACTAAGAGAGATTCCCAACAATCTTCTTTATTCTTTTTTTATATATTTTAAAACTTTTCTTAGTATAAATGTGAAATGTGGCACTCAATAGTTATCATATAGTCTGAATTTCTAAAGTCGAATGATTTATGATTGTATCAACTTGCTAAAGTCAGTTTTTTCTTGTTATTTTAAATATGTGTTCTTGAGCTATTTTGGTTCCTAAGAAATTACAAAATATATGTTAAATATTTCTTATCTGAAATACTTGAACCAAGAAGTATTTTAGATTCTGGATTTTTTTTTTCAGATTTTGAAATATTTACATATACAATGAGATATCTTGGGGCAGGAACCCAAGACTAAAGGTGACATATATGTTCCATATATACCTTATACGCATAGTCTGTAAGTAATTTTATACAATATGTTAGTGCACTTGCATTTTAACTATGATATATCAAATGAATTCAGGAGTAGAGTTTTCCATTTGAGGGATCAAGGTGGTCCTCAAAGGGTTTCAGATTTTGGAACATTTTGAATTTCTAATTTTTGCATTACGAATGTTCAACTAGTCACATTGGTCAGGGTGAGCTAAGTTACTATAAGGAATAAACATCTTTTTTCCCATTTGGTGGCCTGAAGAACTAAAGTTGATTTCTTATCCTCATTACATTCTAAGGAGGGTGTCCAGGTTAGTGGCAGCTCTCCTCCATGGAGTTATTCAGGGACGTAGGCTCCTTCTTTCATGTGGCTTTGCCAGGGCCCTCTCATGGTATCCATGACCAAAGCTGGATATCCAGGTTCTTGTGACAAGAGCATAAAGATGGCTTGTCATTGCTGTTGACTTAAAGGGTTCATCCTGGAAATGGCCCCCATAACCCCCACTTACGCTCCATTGGCAAAGTTCATAATCACATAGCAAAGAATACCAGCAAGAGAGGTTGGGAAGTATGATAATAGCCACATGTCTAGAGGGAAGAAATGGATTTGGTTAGACAGCTAGCAGTGTCTGCTATATTGGTGCTAGGGCTCAAGTGAAATATTAGGTGTACTCTTCTAAAGGAATCAGACCCTGATATTGAGATTGATCTGCTATTTGTATTTGATAAGTGACTTTGCTGTACTCTTATTGAGTACTCTTGATTTTCCCTGCCTTTCCATTTGATATCTTTAGGGGAGAATATTCACAGTGATTAAGACTTAAAAAAGATCTGAACTTGGCTGTAGCTGATGGTACTAAACCAGATCGATAAACATGGAACCCACCATTCTTTGTTGCATTTCATGAGAATTCATCTAATTTTCTTAAGGCTTCAGAATTCAGTCTTATTTCCTCAACAGCAGTGCCTTGTTCTAAATTGGAAGCCTTTAACCTTCAGCCTGGGTTCAAGGGCAGTTTTGTCCTTCAGGGGTCTTTGGCAGGTTCCCAGTACAATTTTTGTTTTTTTGAATCAGGGTGTGAGGTGTATGTTTGTGAGGGGCACTCCTGGTATTTCTGGGTAGAGGGCAAAGATTCTACTAAACATTCTACAATGCACATATGGTCCCCCGCTCCTACCACAGTGCATTATCTCCTGCCCCAAATGTCAAGAGCGTAGAGGTTGAGAAGCCTTGCTGAAAGTTGATAAATTGAATAATAATAATCTATTCTTCACTGTGTTCTAGGTACTGTATTGAACTCTTTATTATGTACATACTTTGATTTTTATCCTCAGGACAACCCTGTGAAGCAAGTTCTATCATCACTACCATTTTACAGATGAGGTTAGACCACTTGCCCAGTGTCACAACTATTAAATGCTTGAATCAGGATTTAATTCCAAGCATTGGACCCCAAAGGTGTTATTATCCACTATAGTATATCCTTGGAATGCCTGAATGTAACTTCAGCCAGCCATTCTCCTTACAAATATGAATTCATTAGAATATTCCAGATAAATTTGCATATCCAAATTCTTGATCTAGAGAGTAAGAGAGCCTGCCTTTCTTTAAAAAAAAAATGGCATATATAACAGAAAAATATTGTTTTAACCATTTTTAAGGCATTTTATTTTATTTTTGTATTTGTAGTTGCTAATGGACCTTTATTTTTTATTCATATGAGGTGCTGAGAATTGAACCCAGTACCTCACACATGCTAGGCAAGCCCTTTGCCACTGAGCCACAACTCCAGCCACTGTTTTAACCATTTTTGAGTGTATAATTCTGTGGCATTTAAGTAAATTCATAACATAGTGAATGTGCTTTACTTTTATTATTTCCAGAACTTTGTCATCATCCCACAGAACCCTTGTATTCATTTAACACTGATTCCCTAATCCTACTTACCCCAAATTCTGGTAGCCTCTATTCTATTTTCTGCCTCTATGAAATTCTCAATCCGTGGCTATCTAATATAATAAGTGAAATCAAACAATATTTGTCCTTTGCATTGGCTTATTTCACTTAGCATAATGTTCTCAAGGTTCATCCATGTAGCAGCAGGCCCTTCATTCCTTGTTATGAATGAATTGTGTCCCATTGTATGTCTGTACCATGTTTTGTTTTGTTTATCCTTTCCTTAGTTAGTAAACATGGTTCCCCTCCAACCCCCACCCTTTGGCTACTGTTACTTTCCCTTATTTTTAACCCAAACTTTATCGCTTCCTTTTCCTTTTTTGTTTGCACCATGATTTTGAACAAATGGGGGTTTGTATTTTCATTACCTGGGGGGATTCTTTTGATGGAAGTTTGCTCCCCTTTGGAGATTGTTAAGGTTATGCTAGTAACAGAATTCATGCAATCAATGGTCATATTTTGAGAATCCCTTTTATGGTAGGTCTTAGGGATACAGAAAAAATAACACCAGGACCCAACTTTTAGAAGGTCAGAGTTGAGTAGGGGTAGTAGAGGTGATAGTAGGTCCCAGGGATAGAAGGAACCCAAAGAAGAGGGGGCTAGTTCTGCCTGAGGAGGTCAGAGACTTCCAGAAGCAGGTCAAATTTGAGCTACATTTTGAAAGTATGAGGTAGAAATTCAGGGAGGGAACCACCGAGGGAGCAGGACCAAGCAAACCTGCAGCTAACATTATGGAATTGGAACTTTTTCCAGTAGGCAGTTGGAAGACAGAGAGGATGGGGTAAGGTGGATGGTTCTGAACCCCAGGTCAGGAGCAGGCTGATAGGGAGGGGTGACCAAGGCCACAACCAGACACATGAGGATGGAAGAAAGAGGTTGTCAGGACTGTGGAACCAGCTCCATGTGAGGGCTACGAGGAGGGCCTATTTCTGACTTGATGCAATTAACCCAGACAGGAAAACTAGTCTTCTAGAGAAAGAAAAGAAAAATCTTTTGGGCTATAAAAGTCTGAGCCACCTATGGAATGTACAATTCAAGTACCCCTATTTTGGATAAGAGTTACATATTTAACTGTTCTTACTTTATCAGTGATATTAAACAAGAGAAATAGTTGACTACAGGACAATTATTTTACCCATCAGAATGTAAATAAGTCCTTGTCTCTCAAGGTAGATCCTATATGTATGTACACACACACACACACACACACACACACACACACACACACACACTGAGTGGGAAAATGGAATGAAAATGTTAAAAACCCATAAATATTTGAGGAGGTAGGTAGAGTAGTTTAGAAAAAGTAAAAAACACTTAATAATTGATCATATAAAAATATAAGTAAGGGGACTTGTTTCTTTCTTAGAAATGTTTCATTTAAGGGCCAGAATTAAATTGCCATAGGTTATTGCAAATTTAGCTTGAATAAAATTTGATAGAAATCTGTTTGTTTTTTTCCATTTAAAGGCCAACAACACCATCTGTGAATATTAAGAATGATTCCTATTGTTTACATGTGGTTATCTGTCAACCATGGGAAAGAATGAAATCCCTGACCAAGTAGGGCAAGGTAACAGCCCTTCCTGATGCCAAGGAGACTACAGTCTTTACTCACATGACTATTTTATACTGGGGCTCCAAAAGAAGTCTACCAAAAGAAATGGTGTGGTTGTATCCGGGACTACTTAATCCTTGGCTGCTTAATCCTTGGCTGCTTCTATTATTCCAAGTTGTAATTTTCCATGTCATTTAAATTTGTAATAATTCTTTAATATGATAGAGTTTCAATGAACAAACATTCTGCTTGCTGCATTTCTTTTGAGTGAGTAATTTCTGACGACTACCAGATCTTGGCAGAAGCAAACCTGGTCATAAGTTATGCTCCATTTTCAGAGTGGTAAAACCTGTGATGTGTAACACAGTGTCTTTCAATTCAGATGCTCATTTTCCTAAAGGAAATTGGGGAGAAAGAAAGGAAGGGAAAGGAAAGCATATACTCAAATTTAAGAGTACAACTAATGTATTATCCTAAGATAATACTAATAATGAAGTCATTTCTTCACAGTGAAAGATTCTATACAAAATTTCCCTCTGTTCTGAATGGCTTGATTGTAGTTTAAGTGCCATGTGAATTTCAATTATTGAAGGTCTGTAGAATAAAAGCATGAGGGGACATGTAAGGATTATTAACAACCAACCTAATTCATCAGAAAGGATTGAGAAGTTTGTCTTTTCTGGAAAACATTAAGGTTCTTCCAAGAAACTAGTAATGTGACTTGACCACACTGTTCATTAACAGAGGTTTGGATGGCCACCATGTCTGTCTGCTGGCAGAATCCAAAACTGTGGTAACTCTCTCCAGCAAGCTCACGGAGGGTTATGTCATCTTTACGTAGCCAGCCCAACACTTTTTCCATCTGCTAAAATGTAGAACATAATTGCTGATTTTACTTTTTCTTCAGTGGGGCGGGTTGGGGATGAACTGTTGCTTTTAAATTAAAAAGCATATGTTAATTGGCATTTTAAAAATCTGCTAAGCTAATCAGGCACCATGGAGTTTCTTAAAGGACAAAGATGAGCACAGAGTAGCTTTTCTGCCAGCGCCTTAGATGCTTGATGGGTGTTTCCAACTTGAATTGATGTACCAACCAGAAATTCTTTTCACTGGGGTGACCTGAAAAGTCATTAGCAATGCAGTCCTTTATCTACTTAGCTGGGTTTAGTAGTCAGATACCAGGTTGTATTTTTTTCTCAAATAGAAAGAGCTGTGAGTTGTGCACAATTGCTTAATCTCCTCTTTGAAATTACCCTCGTTTCCTGTCTTAAATTTTTACTAAAATTTTTGCTAATGGTCTTGGGAGTTGAGAAGATGACTGGATTGTTGCCTCATGTTTTGCACGTTCAGGGGAACAGGAGAGCATGTAAAATAAAAGCTACTCCTGCTAACCCCAGCTTCCTAATCACATTCAGAGATTGCTAAAGTGTTCATATTTATAAATGAGAAACCCCCGTACAGATTATACTATTTATTTCATGTTTTTCCCTTTTGTCATTTATAACATTTCTTAAATAAAATGACATCTTCTTTTTCCATTATTATTTTAAAGGTCTCTGGGGAACAAGACTCATGGAAGAAAGCAACACTAACCGAGAGAAATACCTTAAAAGTGTTTTACGGGAACTGGTCACATACCTCCTTTTTCTCATAGTCTTGTGCATCTGTAAGTAGTCTCTTAGCTTCCACTAATGGAAAAGTTTTGAAAATGTTTGACCTGTCAAAATTAATTAAAAAGAAGTATGTAGGCACTGGAAGCATGTTGGCTCGAACCAAGAGTTCTCATTTGCTTTGTTTTCAATACTGATTTAGAATTGGGTAAACTCTTTTCTATCCTCTAGAAAGCACAGATTAAAAATCAGCATATCTGACTGGCCAGTTCATTGTCAGTTGTGGTCTTTTTTTTTTTTTTTTTATAAGAAGCATGGAGTCACTTGCCAAACCTGAAGAACCCAAGTTAAATGGTTTTAACATTAGATTTCATAGCAATGAATATGGTATCATCACTATTAGGAGATCAGTGAATATGAAGTCTTCTGTTTCAGAAGAATGACTTTCCAAGTTTAACTTTCAGGAAACTCAGATAATGTTACCTGGTATTATTTTGATATACATTTAAAGGTCCCTTCTTTTGGATTTGGATATGCCATGTCAGTGTTTCATACCAATTCTTTATTTTTTCCAAATCTTCAATAATTGTTCCACTTTACCTCAAGGAAACTTGTGCAGGCCCCTCCCACTCTCCCCACTACCATAATTCTGTTTCCATGATTTCAGCTATGTTAGATTTCTCATGTAAGAAATATGAGATTATTGTATAAAACATCCTAGAAATAAAAGCTAAAAACTCGAATAATCTATATATTACATTAAAAATTGCAAAGCAAGAGATGACATCTTAAACTTTTATGTCCCAAGCTGCTAGAAACTTTTATGTTCTAAGCTGTTTTTTACTAGGACTAGTAAGCTTCTAACAAGTTTTACCAGGGAATGTCTTCTTTTTATATTTCCTAAGACTTTGCCTACCCAAGTGGAAATTTAAGAAAGAAATGAAGTTTTTTTAAGCTAAAACCTCTATATATATGAAAAACATCATCTTCTTGTTTTTTTCACACTAAGTTTCTGAAGTTTAGTTTTAAAATATTTATTTAGGAAGAAATGTCTCATGCTTTTAAAAATGATTTTAGTCCTTTTTTTGTTTTTAAAGAAACTCATGATACTTTATTTTTTAAGAAAAAAGCTTTATTGAAGTATAATTTACAAAGCTTTATTGAAGTATAATTTAACTCATCCATTTAAATATCAAATACATGTATTTCTTTTTATAAATGTACAGAGTTGTGCAACCCTCAAATTCAATTTTAGAACATTTCCATCATCTCAAAAATATCCCCCAAACTTCCCTCTGTTGGTTGCATTTGGCAGAAAGCCCCTTTATCCTTCAAATGCTTCTGCTAACCATTACTTAGCTTTTGGTTTGTAGCATCCTACTGACTTTATTTCTTAATTTTTTGAGGGGGTTTTGAAAGGACTTGTTTGGTTTTTATGTCTTTGACTCATTACTCTACCCCCTTAATTCTGTTGCATGAATTTGGCCATGTTAGATTCCTCATGTAAGTGATATGAGATTATTTTATAAAACATGTTATCTAAGAAAGAAATGCTAAGATGCTAGAATAATCTATATATTACATTAAACATTGCAAAATAAGAGAAGACATCTTTTAAACTCTTGTGTTCTAAGCCAGTAGAGCTTAGAGTACTGAGGTTGAATTTGTTTCCTGCATGGAAATGATGTTTAAATACTAAACTGCAGTAGCCTAAAATATTAACAGGTTGATTAGAACTATTAAACTTTTTCAAGCATTACCTATGCACACATATTTCTTAAGCAAAATAGGCCTTCCCTTTAAGTATATCTAGAATTATAGAAACTGCCTAAACATCAGAACTTCCAAGAAAATTAAAAAAGAAAGAAAGAAAGAGAGAGAGAGAGAGAGAGAGAGAGAGAGAGAGAGAGAGAGAGAGAGAGAGAAAGAAAGAAAGAAATCACAGTTGGCCAAGATCCACTATCCCACCTTCCAAGATATGAGTTTTCAGATGCATTAGTAAGTTTGGGAAATAGGTCAGATAAGTAAACAGAAGAGTTTAGAAAACCTACCTGCAGTCACATAACAAATTAGTGTTTCTTACTTATTTTAGAATTTTTATATTCTTAGTTTGTTCTTTTTTACCCTAAATATACTTTTCCTTAGTTCAGAATCTACATATTTTAATATGCATAGTTTTATTTTTAGAATATTTTATCATCTCTGGTTAAGATCAGATCTTAGTAGCCATATGGTCAAACTTACATTGAATGTTAAAATTTCCCCTGCACCATCCCTTCTGAATGGCCATCATCCTGCCTCTGATTGAGGAAGAGGCCAGGTTAAAAGACCCACATTTTGGAACTAGTTTATTTCTTTGTGGCTAAGTTACAGATTTCTTCCTTCTATCAAGCCAAAGACTTTCCTCTGTGACTCCTTCTCCTAGTTCTACCCTCCAAACTTACTGATGCCAAATACCTTTTCTATGTCTCTTCCAATCTAGCCCTTTGGATGTCTGCAGGCAGACATCCACTCATCGTCTTCTCCAGGATTAAGCTTTCTGGTTTGTTCAACTATTGATCCTGTGATTGTATACATGCTTTTGAGGAACTCACCCCATGGTAACTCCTAGTAGCATGTGTTCTGTTTTTCAGAGTCCCTCACTATGGATATTGGGGCTGTGAGCTTCTTTCTCCAGATACTGCACTGCCTTCATGCACCCTACCATCCTATTTAGAAGGTTGCTTCATCAATGATTCCCTAGTCTCTTCACCCAAAATCATAAAGTTCTATGTCTTCTGATTAGTATTTGAGGTTTTCCCTTTCAGATTGTATTTTTAATCTCATTAGATTCTGCTCATCATTCCAGTTTTTTGAAATTATTTAGATTTATTCATCTCACATATCAGCTTTATTTCAGCTTCACAGTATTAGCCGAGTTATCCTTCATGTTCTTATACTTGTAGTTGAGAAGTCAAAAAAGATTGACCTATGAACATCAGTCCATTAATCAACACCCTTTAGATGAAGTTCACTCATTGCATATCATCCAGCTCCGTATTCATGGAAGGTTAATGGTTTATGACTTCTTAATGCCTATCTGAATAACTCTACCATTCCTCTGATAGATCAGCTATTGACTAAATTGAAAAATGAGGATTACCAGGCATGATTCAGTCCTAATAAAGCCTTCTGTCTTCTAATGATGGAATTCTTCAGAAACCATCTTTTCAATCACTAATCTTAAAATTTCACCATCAATATCAAATGATTATGAATTTTCAAAATCATTACTCTGTGTGCAAATGAGATCATATGCTTAACCCTATGTATGTCTACATATTTGCATAATTAAAGCTCTTTTGTTTCATAAAGATCTGAGTTCCAGTTCTACCACTGAGATGCTAGGTAAACTTGAGTGAATTATTTAATCTTTCTGAACATTTGTTTTTTTCATCTGTAAAATACTTGTTTTGAAGATTAGAAGTAATACATGAAAAGTTACCAGGATACTGTCTCTCATACAATAGCAATGATAAGTAAACCTGTAAATCATTAAAAACATCAGAATGACCAAATTAATGAGTTCTAAGAACTATAAGGTGTTATTATTTGAACCCAGATTCCCAATTCCTTTGGAGTAGCTAAATGCCCATTAAGAGCTTATTTTTCACCTTAACATTGTTAGTTCTGTTTCCTGTTTTAAAAAAGCAGCCTACTTTGTTTGCCAAGAGGATAGAAATAACAAGTAAATTAAGTATGCCTATTTTCTATTTTAGGATTTATTCTTAGTTGAAATCTGAGGTTGATATTAATTCACTATCAAAGTACTTATCAATATATATGGGTTACTATTTTAAATAATAATAGTATCTCACTTATGTGAGTTAGATGCTGGCTGAAATTATAGGAAGGAATAAGGAGTATTTCCACAGATTTTTGCAAAAATCTTTTTTCTTTTCAGCCTCTATGATAAAAATATATCTCTCTTTTCCTTTTTCTATTCTCTTTACTCATCTACAAAGTTGTTCAACCTCTTAACTGTGGATATAATGAAAATTAAAAATCTAGTTGAATCAGTACCATAGAAATACAGTATTTCTGAAAGTCAAAGAAATTAAAATGCAGAAAAATTGCAAAGACCAAGTACAAGGAATATAACAAACTATTAATATTTTAATAAATTTTAAAGTCAGAAACCACTGAGGTGGTTCTGTAAACATTTGCAGGAGAGAAAACGTAACTTTTTTCACAGAGTGGAATATGTAATCCATTTATGTGGGAAGTCTTTGACTTTAAACCCACTGGTATGCAAAGAAGTAATAAAAATGAAAGAATAAGCAACAAAAGTCACAGTAAAATCTGATAGGTCCTAGGAAAGGAGGAGCTCTTTTAAGAAGAAATATGTCTCTCCATTTTTTTATATTAGAAGGTGACTTTCCTTTCCTTCTTAAAAGAAAAAAAAAGGCATATTTCATTTTACTTGTAAAGGACTGCAAGGATGCTATAGATAGTTTGCCTGATTAGCAGCAAGTCCACACAGATTGAATTGCTGATAACTATGTTCATTGAAGTCCAGGTCAGTGGTTTATGGCCATACCAGTGGGACACTGCTTCCATTTCTGGTGACAAACATTCTAATAGCTTTCCATGTAGTTTTCCAAAATGGAAACATCACAGGTCACAGTCCCTAGGAAGTAACTGTTAAAGCCTTTGATGGTGGCTGGAAAACTTCTTGTCCTTTCTGGTAAATGACTAGACAAAAATTCAACTTTACAATGACAAGAAAGCAAAGATGTATAGAAATGACTTTAATCATGACCTTTTTTTCCACTTGGCATATTTTTTCATCTTTCTGGTGATGCACATTGTAAATTTTCCTCTTGTTTTGAAACAGAACAAGCAAAATGCTAGTCTAGCACTGATGTTCTCAAAAGCTTCTGTGTCAACATCTTCTATCCCTTAAATATTCCCATTAGAACTTGTTATTTACCATTTTCTTTGAAATTTTAGCCCAAACTGGATTAAACATGGGAATTTGAATAACTTTATTTCATGAACTCTCTTGTTGATTCCGCAGTCTCTCTTCCACCTCTTAAGAGCCCTGCGCCAAGGTTACTGGGGATCTATTTATTGCCAAATTCTATGGGATCTTTTCAGCCTTTCTGGGATTTGGTCCCTTGACATTTAGCATTCTGGAATCTTCCTTCCCTTTTTGACTTCTATAACTTCCTGTCTTCCAGTACTCCTCCTTGTCTTATTTAATTTCTTAGTTTCCTTTGTTCTGAAACCTGTAGGCAGAGTTTTCTCTGTGACTAGTTTTCTCTTAGATGAATTTTCCCAAAGCAAAGCTTCAACTAGTACTTTTATATGGTGACTCTCAAGTCCTTCTATCCAGCTCCAGACCTCTCTAATGAGCTACTCATCTTGTGCCATATTCTACTAGACATCCCAATGGCATTTCTCACAGGCATCTTATCCCTAATAGTCCTAAACCTGTCTCATCACACCGCCGTTTCAAGCATGTTTCAGTCACGTCGTCTACCCAGGTGAACATTACTATCCTCTGTGAACACCTTAGCCAAAGCTCAAGAGGCATCTGAGACACCTGCCCTTACCTCTTCAGTATCTCTCAAATATGTCTTCTTTTAAACATCAATCTTGTTCCTCTTTTAACCCTCTCTCCTGAATTATTCATGTTTCATTCATATGACTGTTTACTAAATTATAAACAGATTTAGGTTCTGCCCTTAAGTGTTGAGAGCCATCCATGGTTTGGAAGTGTGTCACTGTGCATAGAGCCTTCCTCATGGATAGAGACATCTGGTATCTGGGAATGATGCTCTAAAAATGCACTTTATCTGGTCAATTGCCCAGGGAAAATGTGAATCTCTTTCTTGCTCTGCCATGGTCCACACAGTACCAGAGACAGGTGTGGCCTGCCAACATGTCAATCAACCTGCTGACTGCAAGACATCTGGAAGCAAGACTCCACCCTTTAAACATATGCCTGCCTTTCATGTACACTTTAAATAAACCACCAGAGCCATTTTCCCTTTTTCTAGTTCCAGAACCCATGTGGACTAGATCTGGCCATAGACTCTCCAATACTTAAGGTTAGTGATATGAAAGTTTAAAACTGGGAAAGAGGGTTCTCCTACAGGGAAGGCCTTTCTGAAGATTGAAGCAAGAGTGTGAGCCACCCAGATAAAGAGAGAACTTCATGAAGGTTCTGAAGCAGGAAAAGACTCAGAGCATTCCAGAAGTTGAATAAAGCCAGTTACTGGATAATGCCATCTAATGAAGATGGAAAAGTGATCATGGCCCAGACTCTATAAATTTTGTGGGCTTTCATTAGGGGCTAACAGTTTGAAGCCAGGACTTTAAAAGAGTTATACAGTTCATTTAAGTTTTAAGAAGATGACTGGATGCCAGGTAGGAGACAGTTTGGATGTATACCACTCTCCCTCTGTCTTGACTTTTAGGATTACCATGCCCTGCCTCCAGGCATTAGAGCTTCTAAAACAGATTAATGCAGTTGGATTTCCCAAGGGACAAGGTGTAATCACCTCTTCTTTAAGATACAATTTTAAATATTTAGATAATGGACCAGCATTTTACTCTATGGTCTTTGCTTACTTTTTTAGAACTTCCATTTCCTATAAATAATGGCACTTCAACCTCCTCAAGATTTGAGAGTCAAATTTTGACTCTCAAAAGGATCTCCAGGTGTAAGTTTCCCTTCCTGTCAATCTAATTGCTGCTGTTAAAGAAAAACGATGCAGTATTTATCAAGACATAGTAAGGTAGACAGGACCATCATGGTGGGTATAGGAAAGGATGCTCTAAATGCAGCATGGGCACGTGGAATTTATAGCCAAGGAGCAGGGTGGGGAGTGAGGGAATAAAAAGTTCCTAAGAGGAAATAGCAGCTTAAGGAGGATTCTGGCAAATGATGGGCCAGAGTGACCAACTGGGGGAGCTGTAGGATGAGGAACCTGATCAGATACGGAGGATGAAAGTCTTGCTAAACAAATTTAGCAAATTTCTTTGCTGAAGCTGGACTTAACAAGGAAGTATGTAGATGAGCCTAAGAGAAGGGTCAGGATCTTGACTGTAGTTTGACCAAGCAAAAAGTCTTTGTCAATCCTTACTCTTCAAGATCAGCTCAGGAGCCAGATCCAGAGAGAAGCCCTGGGCCACCTCTGTCATGCATCCTCAAATGGATTGGCAGACTGGCTCATGGTCCCTCACCCTCACAGGGAGGGAGGAAGCACACTGCAGTGCTGGCATGAAGGCTTCTCACTTACTGTTGACAGCTTTCCCATTTCCATTCTCCCTTTTGTTCACTAGTGCTTCTCATTCACTAATGCACAGAATATTCCCTACAAGTTGATGACAACTAAATCAGTTCAAGCCTAATAATTCTTTGATTTATGTACAGTGCTTGGCATTTCTTTATGATAGATTTAGTTTCTAGAGTGCCTTCAAATATATGTTTTTATTATATCTTCAACATATCCCTATAAGAAGATGGTACAATATGAAGTTAGCGAAAAAGTTAAGCTTCCTGTGCAAAGTGGCTCCTTCACTTTGTGGCACATGGCCTGGAATCCAGGACCAATATGTCTTAGTTCTACCATCTTTATATCTGGGACAGTTACATTTTTATGGTATTTTGATTTCCTCTTTGGCCCATAACTAATTAAGGGAAAGAAACTTTTTAAATTGTTTCATGACATAATATTATATGTTCATGCTATATGCATCCTTTTGTTCAATTTCATAATTTATTGTTTAAAATATATTGGCTTATTATGTTTTTCTATTTGTTGTGAGGAGTTCATTTGTCTTGTGTTTTTCCTTAAAACTATAGAAATTTATTGCCTCAAGAGTTCTGAGGCAAAAAGTCTGGAATCAAAGTGTGGACAGGGCTCCCTCTGAACTATGGGGGTCTTTGCTTGTCTCTTGTAGCCTTTGTGGTTGCTGCAGCTCTTGGCCTCCTAGGTATAGCTGCATTGCTCCAACCCTCCATCTCCATGTGGCATTCTCCCTTTCTCTCTGTCTAAACACATCAGTGTCTTCAGAAGTGTGCCCAGTTTATTTTTAATTTGGGAGATTTACTGATGTTCTTTTTGTGGCCTAGCATATTACCAAGTTTGTAAATGTTCCACAAATACTTGAGGAACAATGGGAGTGATCTCTTTTGATTATACTTGGGTAACTCTTATCCAAAATACTTAGGACTAGAAGTGTTTGGGATTTGGGAGTACATGTTGGTATATTTGCCTATATGTAATGAGTCATTTTGAGGATGGGACCCATGTTTATATGTACCTTATACACATACCCTGAAGGTAATTTTATACAATATTTGTAATAATTCTGTTCATGAAATAAAGGTTCATAGCATGGAATTTTCCACTTGTAACATCATATCAAGCCCTCAGAAACTTACAGATTTTGGAACAAATTTAGATTTCAAATTTTTGAGTTACGGTTACTGTATGAAGTTTTATATTTGTATAGTGAGTCATGTGTTCAGTTCAGACACTCCATATGCCTAGATAATTTTCATCTACTTTCTCTGTCAAAGATTGAAAGATGTAAGGTTAAGTTTCTATGATTTTTGCTAATTCTTACACTACTTGCAAGTATTAGTTTGTATTTGTTGATGATTTGTTATTCAATACACATGAATTCTTGATACTTAAATTATTGTGTATGGTACCATATACAATAACTTTATATGACTCAGTGTTTTCCTTATAATCTCTTTTGTCATATTCTTAATCCACTTAATAACTTTAATAATATTTTGTCCCTTTTTTCATTTCAACTCTACATTGAATGTTTCTTATAAAAACACTAAATATGCTTTTTCCCCCCTTTTTAACCAATTATTTAAAACCTTGTTGTCTAGTAGAGTTTAACTTATTTCAAAATTATTAGTTGTCCAAGATTCTAAGACACCAAGACCCATAGTCATTATCCCTAGAGCCATATATTCAGAATAGAACATAGCTAAAATCCTGATCCAAATCATCTGACTCCAAATTCAAGGGTTGTTGAGCAGCCACCAACATGGACTCAAGGCTGTGACTCACTCCTGGAGTGTGTAAAACTGCCACTCAAAGACATCACATGACAGCTGGGTGTGGTGGTACATGCCTGCAATCCCAGCTACTCAGGAGGCTGAGGCAGGAGCATTGTAAGTTAGAGATTGGGCTCAGCAACTTAGAAATACCCTGTATCAAAAAGTAAAGAGAGCTGTGGGTGTAGCTCAGTGGTAAGGCAACCCTAGCTCCAATCCCCAGGACAGGGAGTTAAAAAAAAAAAAAAAGGAATATGCAGTAGTTCATTCTAGGGCCTGGTGCAAAAAAGCGGCTGACCTGATGAAAGGTCTGTTAAAATAATCATCCTTCAAAGTGAGAATGTGTTGTTTTCCTGGCTGTCCAGCAGTTGGTGCTACACAAGCAGGAGAAGCTTGCTTCCCTTTGAGTGTAGGTGTGGATGCCAATATAAATCCTGAGAATTTAAAAGGCAAAACTCAATATTGGGTCTTATATACATGAGGAAAATGAAAGATAGGCATATTTAAATCACTGGCTAAAATACTTAAATTTACACATAAAACAGGATCATATTTAGAATTCAGAAGGTTTAAGCTGTCAAAATTCATTTTTAAAAGCAACGACAAACCCATAGGCAAAAAAAAAAAAAAAAAAAAACAAACTCTTTCACAATATTCTTTATTCTCTCATCCAAAGGAATTATAATTTCATGTTAACTAAAAACAATCAAGTTAATCATTTAGTTGGCTTTAGGAGCCTTCATTACTTACTCTTTCATGTTATCTTTGCCCCATTAATTGGCTCTGGATCCGTAGAAGGCCTCTGCAGAGTGTATTGTACCTGTGTCTACCTCTTGGTGGTATATGAGCAGACAGCACATCCCCTGAAATGCTATAAACTCCTCTCCTGGAGGAAGAGGTCACCTGTTTGTCTTCATGTTTAGTACCTGTTCTGTCAATGTTAATAGGTTAGAATTATAAACCTTTAACAAGGATCCAGTACATTTTGAAAGGTAGCAACTCGGATAACACTCGGAGAAGACTGTTCTTGTCCTTAGTACTTCAGGTCATAGGATGACAGGTGAGGGAGCCTGACCAAGGGTCAGGAAATTATTCATACTTCTTTGATGTATTATTTAATTGTCCATATGTGTATATTTCTTGCTGATTGCTTGGGATGAGCTTGATTGTACTGAATCACTATTATCAATTCCTCTTGTTTAATAATCTGCATTTTTATATGCTGAAAAGGTGAAGAGGGCTATAGGAGAGATTGACTAAATAACACTGAATCCCAACATAATGTAAGTTTAATATACATTTTGTGAAGCCTGAAGATTATTATAAAGTCAGGTAAGTGTTAATCATCTGCTGGGTGTTCAGAGCTGTGTTCAAAAGAAATATAACACATATTTTGTCCCCTTGAGGCTTTTTGTGAGCAAATTATGGGAAGTGTACCATATTGCACTTATAATAATTAGAACCCAGTGTGAAACAATACTTCTTAATTTGCTGAAATTTGCAATAGATAGATTGTAGCAACCCAGCAGGGAGGAAGAATCACCATGATTGGACATTTGTTAAGTGTCAGGCATGTAGTGCTAGATAAATCTTATTTTTGTGTAACTATCAGAAACTCTCATGGAATAGCTAATTATCCCATCATACAGAAGAGAAAACTGAAGCTCATGAAGTTTAAGCCACCTGCTCAGTGTGGGTAGTAAGGAGCATGGCCAAGAGTCAAACCCTGATTTACATTGATCTCACAAGTTTATAAATTATTTTCCCACCTTTTCTAGACCATTCAGTGTAATGAGTGAGTGTTCATGGGTTAGGATAGGTCTGTAACAGTGGGCCTCCAGGGAGAGAGATGGTGAAACAAGGTGATAATTCAAGTCGAATGAAGAGGCTCTTTGAAGAGTTGTGGCAGCAGTAAGGGAATTAGCACTGGAGATGAGGCACTCCGGGGAAGGTTACCGCCTCCAGGATGGAAGAGACTCTGGGAGGGAATGGCCTGGCAAAAATGCAGTGTATCTGTGGGAGAATATTCCACCAGAAGCTGTGGCCAAGATATAGGATCCTTTGCTAAACTGTATTAGATGGTCAGAATGGAGCGTAAGAGTAGAGGGAAAAACCCAGACCTCTGTCTCTTCTGAGCTACCCGGTCAGATGCAAAGGCTCACAGGTGATCCAGTTCACAGTGGTCACCCTCAGGAACTGAGCAGGGAAATAGAAATGGAAAGTTCATCTCAGGGAGCCAGAGAAGGGCCTGTCCATGTTATCCCCATAGCATGGACACAGCCATAGCTTGAAAAACTTGGCACTGCTCCTTTTGAACCTGTGCACATCAGACTCACCAGCCCGTGGTCTGACACAGGACCACTCTATGGGAGATGACAAACTGGCACATTGGAAACCATCAAGTAAAATGATCTGATCTTAACGTGATGCTCAATGATGAACCAATTTTGTTTCACAGTGGTCAATGTTAATGTTAAATGTGTTTTATAAGCCAAAGATATAGACATGTTTAGAAGAATGATGTAGGAAGGAAGACAAGTGTAAAAAAGACCTAACATGGATGTTTGTCCATTCAAAATGTTCATCAACCAGGCATAGTCCACCTGTGGAAGCTGTAAGCTTTGCAAATGTGTGTGCAGGTTGCCTTGTGGAGTTCATTTGGCTCTTTCTGTGTTCCAGTGACCTATGGCATGATGAGCTCCAATGTATACTACTATACCCGGATAATGTCGCAGCTCTTCCTAGACACCCCATTGTCTAAAACAGAGAAAACGAACTTTAAAACTCTTTCTTCAATGGAGGACTTCTGGAAGGTATTTTCAAATAACTTTGAAAGTACATATTTATGCCTTAACTTTGTTTATTTGGCCTCAGAATTTCACTGCATGTGTTTCTTCAGGGCCTGCTGAGTGTTTACTACTTTGTGAGATGTTGTAAGTCATGGTGAGTTCTTCAAATCTACTGCTGCTACCTTCAAAGAAGGATAAAGTTAAGATTTATTGAGATCTTTGCAGATGCCTTATGCCACACTGGGTATTTCATACCTTCCCTATTTAATCCCCATGGTAATTTACAAGGTCAATACTGCTGCTGTCCCCAGTTTGCAAATGAGATTCAGGTGTTTAAATGTGCAAGGTCACTTGGCTGGGGAATAAGAGACTTGTTCCTACTATGACAGCCACTTTTCTGCGCCAGTTTATTATTCATTCAGCCATTCATGGTTCAGTAAACATTGAGAATCAGGAGAGCATTTTGGTTGCTTGCTCTGTGTTGCTTGGATTTTGTGTTTTGTCTTTGTTGGTGATGACATGTATCCCCAGCTCTTGGGATGATGTTTAATACAAGGGAAGCATATTCTTTCAAAGGTTTGCCAATGTAAAATTCCACCCAGCCCCTTTCCCAGTGTCACAAATTCAACCATAGTAGCAGAGCATAAGCAAAAAGTTATATAGAACATATTTTAAGCCAATCTGGGCAATACGGTGCTCAGTGTCTGAGAAAATCTGATGGAAATGGAAAGAAAATGATTGATTTTCCATGATGATATACTTTGTAAAATTCTGACTAACCTCTGGGTAAAAACTGTTGATTTTAAGCATAAAAAAAAACTGAGTCATGGGAATCTATTAATAAATAACAGTACTTGGCATCAAAAGCACATTTGTATAATATTAACATTTGCCCCCTCAGTGGAACTGGTTGCTATCTCTGCTGATCATCTGATAAAGATTATACGCTGAGAAGTGGCTAGATCTCTCTTCCCTTGGGGTGTAGCTCCTTGTACAAACTAACAAGAGATTTCTCACACATATACAATTCTGTGATAATAAATTCCAAGCTCTAAAGAGGAGGAGATATGTTGAAAGGCTCCAGTAGAGCAGGAGTCCAGACATTAAAAAAAAAAAAAAAATCCACCAGATGATAGGCTGACAATTGACACTCTTACCTTTTAGCTCAGAGCAATGATTATGTGGAATGCTGTTTTCATAATGCTGTGGACTCACACAACACTCTCACCTGACTGCCTTTAGTCCCAGAACAGAAATCAGAGTGGCCACTTATTAAGCACCCATCCTGTGCCAAGTGTACTGACAACAGAACCCCCTCTTACTGCTCTACCTTGTTCAGAGTAGCCAAAGCCCTGGTAATGCAAATATTTCAGGCAGAGGGAAGACAGTGACTTGGAGATTTTTTTTAAAAAAATCATGCCATTGTGCCAGGGATGTGGCTCAGTGGAAGGGTGCTTGGCTGGCATTTGTGAAGTTCTGGGTGTGATCTAGCACCAAATAATTATAAAAATAAATAAATAAATAATGATGAAAAAAGGCAAAAGAAGAAAAAAAAAAGTTGTCTTTGCTTTTAGTTTGCAGAAGGCCCCTTACTGGATGGGCTGTACTGGAAGGTGCAGCCCAGCAACCAAACAGAAGCTGACAACCGAAGTTTCATTTTCTATGAGAATCTGCTGTTAGGGGTTCCACGCATACGACAAGTCAAAGTCAGAAATGGATCCTGTTCCATCCCCCAGGACTTGAGAGAGGAAATTAAAGAGTGCTATGATGTTTACTCTGTCAGTAGCGAAGACAGGGCTCCATTTGGGCCACGAAATGGAACTGCGTAAGTATCTGGGACTGTGGCCACTAAGTGACATTGACTCATTGACTCATTCTCTGACCTCCCACTGACATTCCATCATTTATTCTCTGATGGTTTTAGCAATTAGAAGATGCCTTCAGTGAGTCTTCAAAGCTTGTTTTAAAGCTTGGGCCAAACTGACATCTGGTGTCTTAAGTTCTCTCTACTTTTCAATTCCCTTCTAGTTTCTCTATGCATATTTCCAAAAGGCTAAATTGTTGATTGTATGATCCACAAAAAACAAATTACCTGAGTCTTTAAAGTTTTATTTAAGATGTTTTGATCTTTTTTAAATCAGTGCATTATAGTTATACATAATATTGGGGTTTATTTTGATAAAATTATACAAGTATGGAATATAATTTAATTCAGTACCCAGTGCTTCCCCCTTTACCTTCCTACTCCCTCCTCCCTTTCCCCTTTCTTTGACCCTACTGGCCTTTCTTCTGTTTACTTATAGTTTTTTTTTAAATCACTATATAATGGATAAATATATATATATATAAAGGTGAATTCACTTGTCGTATTCATGTATGTACATAGCATAATTTGGTTAGTTCCATTCCACTGTTTCTCCCTTTTCCCAGCCCTCCTTCTTCCTGCTTAGTCCATTTTCTCTCCTTTACTGATTTCTTCTCTGTTTTCATGGAATTCTCCCTCAGCTCCTCACTTTCTACCTTATTTTGGTCTAGCTGTTGCATATAAGAGAAAACATTTGACCTTGACTTTCTAGGTCTATTGTCTCCTAGGTTATTCAGTAGGAACTTTTCTGATGTAGAAATTCCTTTTTTTTAAATATTTCTTATAAATAGTTTTTTGTTTACAGTGTAGTTATTTGAAGTGTAACTTATTTGAAAGTTGTTTGAAAGTTGTACATATTTATGGTGCAGTACAATAATTTGACCAGATTTACAATAAGTAATGATCGAATCAGAGTAATTAATATTTCCATCTCCTCAATCATTCCTCTGTGTTGGGAAACTTTGGTTACTTCTTGTTATTTGGAGATATTATCATTACAGACCCTAGTTCCCCCTGTGGTGTGGAATATCAGAAGTATTTCTTCCTATCTGACTGGGGTTTTGTGCCCTGGATCTGGCATCTTTTGTCCCCACTCCATGCTCTCTCCTAAACTCTAGTGACTACTATTCTGTGCTTGTATTTTATGAGATTGATTTTACAACTTTCACATATGGACATAAACATGTAATATTTACCTTGTTCCTGTCTTCTTTCACCTACATCACATCCTGTCCTCCAGGTCCATTCACTTTTACACAAATGGCAGGATTGCATGCATTGTTTGTTCTTTCTTTCTTTCTCTCTCTCTCTCTCTTTCTCTCTCTCTTTCTTTCTTTCTTTCTTTCTTTCTTTCTTTCTTTCTTTCTCTCTCTCTCTCTCTCTCTCTCTCTCTCTCTCTCTTTCTTTCTTTCTTATTGCTTAACAATATTCCTCTCTGTGTGTGTGTGGTTTTTTAATCCATTCTTCAGTTGATAGACACTTCTTTTGATTCTATATCTTAGCTAAAGTGAATAGTACTACAATAAACATGGGGATGCAGAGGTCCCTTCGAAATACTGACTTAATTTCCTTTGGATGAATACCCACTAGTGAGATTGCTGGCTTATATGCTACTTCTACTTTTAGTTTTTCAGGGAATCTCCATGAAAAGTGTAGTTTTTAAAAGTGTGAGCTGGTAAGGCAGCATTTTCTTTTTTTCTTTCTTTTTGTCTGACTTAAAGCCCCTGGTTTAAAATGTATGTTTATAATCCTAAGTATACATTTGTACATGTGCACCTTTGCAGGAGTTTTAGTATACTTTAGCACCCATGCTTCAAATGTTTCTGCGTTCTAAACTTCCTAGGTTTAGAATTATTGTAGTTATGCCAGATAAATGGGCAAAGCTCTCAGGCTATCTCAGGGTGGGCCTCCTGAGGTGACTGCCCCAGGGTAAGTCACTATGGCAGAGCCACCTTCTAAGCAATGCTGAATGACTAATGTCTGGTCATCTGCATAATTTTCTTGAGAACTGAGTCACCCAGAATCCACATTTGTTATGTTCAATGAGACAAATACCTTTTTCAATGACAAGTTAATTTACCTACAATTCAGTGTACACTGTATTTAGTACCAAGGCTCAAAAGTCACAAATTTAGTAGAAATCGGGAGATTAGACCAAAGGTACTAAATAATCTGAAAAGATTTTTTCCAGGTTATGAAAGTGATTATACTTTCTAATGCTCCTTTTTCTAAGTCCTGCAGAATAATATATTTAATCAGTGGCACCTTTTCAAATATTTTACTTTATCTCACATCATTAATAAGAAATTTTTCCAGCCCCTACTCTGTGTGAGATTCTTTTTATAGATGTATTATTTTATCTCTCACAAAATATATGCATCTCTATATAGGCATCATGTGTATTTTATATGGAAAAAATGGAGACCACATAGCAAGACACAGGATGGACTTGTCCCCTTTTATCTGTGATTTTCACTGGGGACTTGGAGTCATGTAGTCCTTGAGTATAGACAATCATCAGGGAAAGTAGCAATGGGAACTCGGGACTGATGGCAGAGGCTCTGTGGACAGACAGACCCTTGTGTATTCTCAACTCTACCATCAAAAACTTTGGGACTAAATTGATCTCAGTAATCCTTAGGACCCTCAATGCCTTACTGGGGCTAAAAACTGTATGACAATTCAGTAAGAAAACACTAATGAAGTACCACATCAAGTGTATTACTCAGTATGATAAGACTTATTTCTTTTTTTAAAAAAATTATTTGTTCTACTTAGTTGTACATGACAACAGAATGCATTTCCAATTCATTGTACACAAATGGAGTGCAATATTTCAATTCTGTGGTTGTGCACAGTGTAGAGACGCATCATTCATGCATTCATACATGTACCTAGGGTAATGATGTCCATCTCACTCCACCATCTTTCCTATCCTTATCTTATCAGGAACCTTGTAACTGCCATTGGTATTTCACTGATTTTACCTGTTTGTTTTTGTTTTTTAAATTAGTTGGATCTACACAAGTGAAAAAGACTTGAATGGGAGTAGCCACTGGGGAATAATCGCATCTTACAGTGGAGCTGGCTATTACCTGGATTTGTCAAGAACCAGAGAAGAAACAGCTGCCCAGATTACTAGCCTCAGGAAAAATGTCTGGTTGGACCGAGGAACCAGGGCCACTTTTATTGACTTCTCAGTGTACAATGCCAACATTAACCTGTTCTGCGTGGTCAGGTGTGTACTGAGGGCACACAGTGCTCCCAACTCTGGGGAGTGCCTGTATATCCTATTTTGGAGATAGGCCAAACAACTCTTGCCTATGGCCTTATAAATGAGGATCCAGGCCAATAACAAGGCAGGGGTGAAAACTGAAGTCTTAGTGGGACATGGAAATTTCAGGAAGGGATTTATGATCCTAGAATATTATGATTTGGAAAGAACCTTAAATCTAGTCCAAGTTCATCCCAGTTCAGACCCTTTTCAGAAAAAGCATCTGATTTTCTAACACCTATCCTCAGCCATTATGAGGATGATCGAGCTACATGCTCCTTTACATGTTCCAAGGCTGCCAAACATAAATTCCCTTCCCTGACCTTCCCACTCTCAGATGATGCCCAAGCTATTAGTACATAGACAGTGTCAGGGGCTATACCTTATGGATTCCTGCTCATGCTTAAGTCTCACCAAAGGCACCTGAGGTGAACTTTCCCTTAATGATTCCAAGAGAATTAGAAGAGGATAAAAATAGGCAAGCAGCCAACATTTAAGTCAATGTCTATCTATAAAAATTCTAGCTCTATCTCTCACTTAGTCTTAGTATGTCCTTCCCAGACTTTAAGGGTGATGACCATCAAGGCCAGTTACTCCGTTTTCCTGTATAGTTTTCTAATTTTCTGGAAGTGGTTGCCAAGTACAGAGCCAGAATGGGTCAGAGAGAGATGACTTGACACAGAGCCACTTCCTTCCCCTTACAGTTGACTCTGAGTCTGTCTCCAGGCTCTGCTCTCCGTATTGCTCTCTCGAAATTGTGGTCCTCATTGCTACTCTCTAGTCCTACCTGTACCAGAGGAGATATCGATGCCTAGTAGCTTCCCAAGGGCCTTTAAATGTCTGAAATCATGGAGTTATTAAAGATTCTGTTTCTAATTTGATAGGAAAATGGTACCATTAAGTGAATCATTTAACTTGCTTAATGTGAGAACTGTAAAATGGGAATTTTAGTTCAGTCATAGGAAAGCACTGATTATCAGTGCCATCAGTATGAGTGAAAACATGTTACTGCTTCAGACAATAGGCCCTGATTGAGAGCCTGTGAACCCCAAAGCACTGGGGAGGGGAAAGAAAGTACCCTGGAGGAAAGTATCTGGTGCTAATTAGGCATTAACTAGTAAATGAATGAATGAATGTGATGCTCAGGCCTATCTTCACATATTGCAAAATATATACCCTACTTCTCAACCCTATCATATGTTTTAGTGCATATTTTGTATTTGGGTTTTTTTTTCATGCTACCTAGTAAAATGACTTGCACCTAATAGTAGCATTAGAAAGATTTCTTTGTTGAGTAACTATCCATTTTTAAAAAATGTACAGTATTTTAAACAGTACAAATGCCAGAAAATATAAAGGGAAGCCTGAAGAGAAAGGAATCTTTTGGATGCAGGTCTTGGGAATTCTGGTTCCTTTTTTAGTATAAGATTCTACAAGTGTGTTGGTATTGGCCATAATAAAAATGATTTGCCACTAGCTTGGGTGAGCTATGGTAGCAGATTTATTACCTTGTAATTCAGAGAAGGAAGAAACACCCTTCTGGCTATAACCCTGTGCTGTAGTTGTTTTAATTGTTCTTATTGCCATGCAGGTTATTGGTTGAATTCCCAGCAACAGGCGGTGTGGTTCCCTCTTGGCAATTTCAACCTGTAAAGCTGATTCGCTACGTCACCACTTTTGATTTCTTCCTGGCGGCCTGTGAGATTATCTTTTGTTTCTTTATCCTTTATTATATCGTGGAAGAGATATTGGAAATTCGCATTCACAAACTACAATATTTCAGGAGTTTCTGGAATTGTCTGGATGTTGTGATCATTGTGGTAGGTTGAAAAGCAATACCAATTTCCCCACCTTATCCCAAAAGCATATTAATTACAGTCTTTGATCTCCTCAGAACTGTGGATCTTGATATTTCCAGAAGAAAATCTAAAATGTCCTCTCTCTTACATCCACTTCTGCATTACAAATTATTTTGCATGTGAGACCTTACTAACTATGGTGTAGAGGGCCATTTACAGTGAGCTCTCAAATAACCACACTAATCATGAGAATAACTCAGCAATTACTATTTGACTGTGGCCAGCCATATGAGATATAGGAGATAAAATTATTTATTTGGGGTTCAACTTCTATTAAAAAATTATTGACATTTTTCTGCCTATGTGTCAAGTTATGGCAAGAAGGAACATCCTGAAAATATTTTGAGTGAAAGAGTAAACCTTCTTAGGTTAAGAATTTCTTATGAATAGTCCACAGAGAACAAAATTTAAGTCATGCCCATCAAAGTTCTCTGTATAAGGTACAAGAAATCATGAAGCACAGTTACATAGTCAAGACTAAAACAACTTTTAGATGTTGTGCCTGCCCTTGACTGTATTTTAACTTCTAACAATTGTTCCATTTGTTTTCCCTTCGTTGGAGTCAATTAATTAATCACTTCCTTCCAGAGGCCTCAGTGTAAAAATGAATTATCAAACTTGTGTCTTCCTTCAGCAAAAATAGTCAGCCTTTGCTTAAGTTTTGTTACACATTTAGCCATGTAATAATGCATCTAATTATTACGTGCTTAAAATTTTGAATAGCAAACTGATGTCATATTTTTCTGTTTATATATTGTTCTATGCCATTGCCTAGCATAGAAATGAACCTCAGAAATCTCAGGAAATGATTCATTATCCTGTTGGCACTCACTCTTGTCTTAGCCTTCCTGGTGACAGTTATTCTTTCCTTTGCTCCTCTCCCAAAAATTTATTTGGCTTTTGTGAAGCATTTACATCAAGTCAGTATTAAATCATTTCTTATTAGTATTAGTTAAAAAACATGTCACTCAGTGAAAGGACACTTTAGGCATAAGTAAAACTGCCCAGGTATGTGTTTCATGGTAATGAACAATATTAGTACCAATCATTATAATAACAATACTCTGCTCGTTAGAAGCTACTGTGTTCTGAGCATTTCCAAGTGCTTTCATACACAAAAGCTTAGTTAACTTTTCCATTAATCCTCTTAACCACTCTGCACCTGCTTCTGGAGCCATGTACATTTGTGCTACAGAAAAAGGTCATACTTAGAAAAAAATTCATGCAGAATAGCTACAGTCTGGAACCTAGTGCAGTCAAAACCGCCTCCTTCTTTCATGATGGCTGTGTAACATCACACAGCCCACACAAATCAAGGTAACAGGAGTTGTCCCCCACATTTCCAATGTATTAATAATGAGCAGAGTTACAAACGAATTTCAGTACTTAAGGAAGTAGGAGAAGCAACAATTCTGGAAATAATTTTTCGAAATATTCTCTACTAAGGGAGGGCAGAGTACAGACCCTATACAGTAAGAATTACTTTGGAACACAGTTATTGTTTGTAACCCTTAAGGATGGAAACTCTCTTTTTGGACTTATATAAATTTATTTGTTATTGAGAATAACGGCAAAAAGGTAAGTGTGATGTTATACTAACATAACAGATTTCTTTTAACCAGATGACTTCAGTATTGACAAAAGACTAGTTGGTAGGATTCATTGTTTTTTAACTTGTATTTCTATCAGTGAAAACTTTGACTGAATACTATAGTATATTGTGTGTGTGTGTGTGTGTGTGTGTGTGTGTGTGTGTGTGCGCGCGCACGCACATGCTCTCGAGCGTATTGGCAGAATTTAGAAGAGTAATATAAAAATTAATACAAAGAGAATTTGATCACTTTCTTCTTACATACCTACAAGTTTTTATGCCACACTCCAGTGAGTTGCCTTGTACCTACTATGGACACCCCAGGGAAAATAGATGGGGAGATGTGTGGGTCAAAGATTATTTCTATATCTTAGCAGTCACAGCATTTTGCAAGTATCTTTTCAAAACTTTTTCCTGCTTTCCTTTGTTTTGGTTTAACTCTGAGTAGTGCCATGACACAGTTGAGACTGTACTTCATATAGAACAGGGAAGGACAATTGCAATTCACCTTCTTATTGAAAATTTTTTTACCATCTAGAAGTAAGGACATGCTTCCTACTCATCCCCAAATGTACCCTGAGCCAAGGATTTCTGTCATCTAGCCTAAATTTGTTTGAGTTCACCTTAAAACCTGAAAAAAAAAATTTACATTTTAAGGATCACATCTCGCTGTTACTTTGAAATTGTTTTCACTCTTTTCTCATTCTATTTCTGCAGCAAATACTCCGAAGTCTACAGGTTTATGTCAGTCAGTCAATTGTCCTAGGCTACAGTATTTTGTAGCTAGCAGAAATATTGAAAAAAGTTAATTTACAGGACTAAATTAAAATAATGTTGATTGCTGTGTCTCAGAGCAAAGATGTTTCATTATTCAACAGATATTTTCCAAGCATCTACTATGTATAGCACTTTTCCAGGCACTGGAGATACAGAGTCAAATAAAATAACCAAATCCTCTGCTCTTATAATGCTGACATTCTAATATGGAGAGAAAGGTCTTTTGTAGATGTGGGTGAGAATCCCAGAGATAATCAGGAGTAACCTAACAACCTACATGCTCAGAAACCTCTTTCCTCACCTCTCTTCTTTTATTCACTATTTTGGAGGAAGTGTTCCAAGGAAAATTAATATAACATGATATTGATGTTGTATAAACAACCACCACTTCCGTGTGTTTATGAACATTTCTCCTGTGTGGAGTAAAAACATCTGGACTAGGTAGCAAATTGTACCATGTGAGAATTGTGTAGAGGGTTATTGTTGGATTTGTTCAACAAACCTCAGCATCTTTATCCCTCTCAGATGAGTCAATGTACAAGAACATTTTCAGAGAGCTCTAAGAAAATGTTCCTACTATCAGCACAAAAGTTCAAGATTGTATCTGGAAATCCTTCACTGATAAGAAAAGAAAGTGAGGTTGGCTTTTTAGCTGTGATTGTCATCCAGGTGGGTCTTTTCTATGAAAATCACCTGTCTGGATTGTTTTCTCACGAAGGTCTAATGAAGTGATCTTTGGCCATCATTCAAAAGTAGAGGGAAAGAACAAAGAAGGTCAAAGAACCTGTCACAGCCCACGTAGTGTAGACTCAGATCCCACAGAAAAGCACAGATACTACAGTGAACTGTTCACATAATACACATTAATCCAGTGGTGGTGGGTGGCAAGAAGGGGCCATTGTTCCCTCCGATCTTGTATAGCTCAGACCCAAGAAACATGTGAAAAGTTGTATGTTATAAATGCAGAGATAGCCATGATTAAGAAGGAACCAGTTTGTTCACATACTTCACTGCAAGTTTCCTTTAGCCTCTCTGACCTTCATTCCCACCATATTCTAAGACCAAGCACATTCTGTCCTCTTTTGTGCACTCCTTTTCAGTGTGTCTGGTTTCGGCTTCACCTCATGTTGTGTGATGCCAACTCTTTAGGAACTTTTTGTATTATTTAGCTTTGTGTGTTTATCTTGTCTTGAATTAAGAGTGTGAGTTTTGGGGGAGTGGAGCTTACCACAAGTTCACTTCCATGTGTTCTTCCTGGCCCAGACACTGTTGTATATGTGCATATCTGAAGAGAAAGAATGGATGGCTAGAAACTGGAGAATGAAGAGGCACACGAGAAAATTTTTAAAAAATTAAAAAAAAATTAAAACCAGAAAAATCAGGGAAAGAGAGGAGAGGGGTAGAAAATGATTTATATGTGGGTGGCAAAATGATCAGAAGGCCTTCCTTCTCGAGTTTGGGTTTGTTATAGTGACATCTCGGGTGCATCTGTGGGTACTCATTGTATGCACAGGCCCATGGACACATGCACTTACTGGATTTCTGTTCCTAAGTAAGGAAATGCAAGCAATATATATTGTGTATGTCTTTTATGGCAGTGCCAAGCATTGCCATTTGAGTGTGTGACTTTTATGAATGCCATTGGGTGTGCATATTGGCCAGATGTGGCATCTATACATGGTGAAGAAAAATGAACTACTCATTATAAGGTAAGCTTCTTTGAAAGCAGTATAATAAAATATAAGCCTTTTGTTTTCCAGCTCTCGGTGATGGCTATAGGAATTAGCTTATATCGAACATCAAATGTGGAGGGTCTACTTCACTTTCTGGAAGACCAGAATACTTTCCCCAACTTTGAGCATCTGGCATATTGGCAAATACAATTCAACAATATAGCTGCTGTCACAGTATTTTTTGTGTGGATTAAGGTAATTGATTCCAAACGTGTTTTGGGTTTTTAGTATTATTTTTTCTTCCTTTAATTAATACGAGTCACACAAAATTTTAAAGGACTTGAACTTGCCTTTTTTGGGGCAAATTCTGTGGCCAGCTGCTCCATAATTTATATCAAGAAAAACTAGTGAGACTCATGGGATGGTTCCTCTCATTATGGATGATGCTACTTCTGCTGCCAGAATTCTTTCAAGATCAGATCCTCTAGATGTCATTTAACACAAACAAAAGAGGCCTTTTCAGTGTTAGTTGGGCCTGGGGGACCAGGTTACCCTAACCTGGGGCAGATCTGAGTTTTAACTTAATGTAATGTGACCAGGGGAGGAAAAGGATCTGAGAGAGGGGATCATTTGTAGGAATTGGAGAGATGCTGCACCTGGAAATGCTTGTTAGAACAATCTGCTCTGTTCCAGGAGGCCAGAGGGAAGCTTTACCCAGAACGTCAGCTGGGACAGACCTTTCCTCCAAGGAGAACCTAATTTACTCATTTCCCTCTTTCACAAAACGTAATGTGTATTTTCAGGTGTGTGAAAGGTTAGGACATTTTTATGTACAGTGAGCCTCATTTTTGGCGATGCAGGAAATTTCATTAATTTTGAAGCAGCCACCAACCTGGTGTGACCAGCTCAAGTTCTGATTGTGCTGTACAGATAATAACTGCTGGCTACAAGTGGCTATTTACATTTCACTTTCAATTAATTAAGGTTACATGTAATAAAAATTTCAGTTCCTCAGTCCCACTAACTACATTTTAAATGCTTAATGTCTCTATGTTAATAGTGTATACTGTTTTAGGAAATGGAACTAGTAGAACAGTTCTACCATCACAGAAGTTTCTCTTGAACAGCTGTTGAGGAAGGTGCTTACCAGGAGCTGTGTGCTTTCCTGAATTTATATTTATCCCTGGAAGCACTGAGGTTTAACAGAGGGCATAGACCTCACCTTGTGTTTCTCAGGCTGCTTACTCAGCTATATGAAAAAACCATTGCCACATAATTGATGCCCAAATAAAATATAGTTACTGATACACAAATAGTATTTCCTGAAATGTTTTGTGGTGTTTATTTGTTAGAGATTTTTCTTTTACATTTTAATCCTTTTTTGAGGAAAAATATCACTAGTCATTGAAACTGTGAGGAAGCCCTTTTCCATGATATGTTAATCATCCTGGAAAATGTGACCACATGAGGCTGCAGCTGTGTTCTGTTCCCTGCTTCCAACTCCAAGAACAGATCCTGTCATGGGTTAGGGACTTAGCAGACCCTTTTGGAATAAAAGAATAGAAGAGCTGGTTTTGGAAAACAATAAAACCAAGTCCTTTCGGTCCTCTCTCTTTTGGTCTTTCTGTGGTTAAAACACATAACACAAAACTTGCCATTGTCACATTTTAAAACGTGGAGAGCTGTGGCATGAAAGACATGCACAGTGTGGGGCCACCATCACTGCTGTGCACTACCAGAGCCTTAACACCCTAAGGTGCACATCAGCACTAACTTCTCATCTCCCCCTCACCTCAGCCCCTGGTAACATACTTTCTGCTTTCTATTTATTTTACCAATCTAAGTGCCTCATATATGTGCAATGGTACAGTTTTGGCCTTTCATGACACATAGTTTCCCTGGGAATGATGTTTTCAAGGTCGGCATGGTAATATGTACCCAAATCCCATTCCGTTTTGTGCCAGAATAATATTCTATTGTATGTATGTGCCACATTGTGTTTATTCACCTGTCACTGTCTTTCCTCTTTTACAGCTCTTCAAATTCATCAATTTTAACAGGACGATGAGCCAACTGTCTACAACTATGTCTCGGTGTGCCAAAGACCTCTTTGGCTTTGCCATTATGTTCTTCATTATATTCTTAGCATATGCTCAGTTGGCGTACCTCGTCTTTGGTGCTCAGGTTGATGACTTCAGTTCTTTCCAAGAATGTATGTAAGTATATATGAAATTAAGAAGAAAAATATAATCAGAAATGTTACTGCCTTCTCAAGCATTAAGAAATCTTCACAGTTGCTATTTGAGCACTATGGAAGAGTTAAAAATGTTTATTCAAAATAAAAATGAGTCACTTTTTCCAGAAACATTTACCTACCAATGCAAAGTTGTTAATACCTTCTGAAATACTGATGCTTAAGATAGCTGCTCTCAGGTACTGAGATTAAGTGGATCAGCCACAGAAAACCACTATTCTAGTCTTCCTGGCTCCCAAAGTATATGGGAGTCTTTTAAAAGGCCATTTTTGTATATTTTCATTCTTGGAAAATAGATTACCATACATTTTGAATTTCCAGTTATTTTATAAGTAGAATAATAGATATTTCTAATATTCTTGGAGAAAATTCAGAGTGCAGAAATTTTCAGTCTTTTTCCAGAGTTCCCAGATACAGGAAAAACAAAACTAACAAAAGAGTCAGTATAAGATTCCTGTGCCATTTACAAAGAGGTTAGTAGTTAGGAAAGGAGAGGAATAACATGACATTGAAGTTGATAGGGCTTTGTGCATGGGGAGTCCTAATTCACCTGGCTGTTTGACAGAAGTCAGTGAAGGAAATGATTTTACTAAAACCTAGCACCCAAAATGTCCAGTCACTTTCCCTTCATTTTGAATTAATTTGAGATTGTTGAATCTTTGAACACATGTAATCTAGCCATATCCTTTAAAAAATCTTTTCTTTTTTTCTCTTAAGAGATATTGTCTTCAGGTTCAGAATGACCATTGTGGAGATATAGAAAGGCCATAATTTAGCCAGATTATGTTTTAGATTGTTAAATCCAGTTGTTATACAAGTTACCTAATAATAATTACATTTAATATTAACCAGATGGAAATAATATGTAGCACGAAAGCATATTATTATTCCAGAACACTTCCATTGCTGACATAAGCAGCAAGATTTTTCTAAAGGACTTGAATTTTTAATTATTTGGGAGCTATCCACACTTGCACAATAATCCTAAAATGTGAAATCATCTTTAACAAATGTTGCATCAGTTTCGGGACATTCTTTGTTTCTGTATTGTGGTGTTGTGTTGTGTTTTGTTTTGTTTTTATAGCGTCACTCAATTCCGTATCATTTTGGGTGATATCAACTTTGCAGAGATTGAGGAAGCTAATCGAGTTTTGGGACCACTGTATTTCACTACCTTTGTGTTCTTTATGTTCTTCATTCTTTTGGTATGTACACTTTTGTTTATAGTGAGGGGATTTAGATTTAATGTTCAAGATTCACCATCTTCTGTTTTTTTTTTATGCTCTATTCTTCATTATTTTAAATAGAGACCAGGAAGTAGAACAAAATGTTGATTTGGCGAAATTTTTTATATTTCATTCATTCAAAGTTTTAAGTCTTAACAAAATATTTATTTTCATTGCCTTTCATTTACTCATATGTGTTTCTACTCAAAGGAAAAAAAGTTAAAACTTAAGTGCAAATTTATTATATTACTTAAGACAGTACTTTGCCTCTAAAGTAGAATATGCTGACTCACACTTTTTTTTTTTTAACACAAATGTCAACACTTCATAGTCACTTGCTAGCATTACTTTTCATTTTACTCTTCTTTAAAAAAAGTAAAATAAAAGGAAGGGACAAAGAAAGCTAGATCCAGGATATCACGAGTAGTATTTGAGTGAATTATTGCATTCCAAGATTAAGATTTTCTGTTTTAACTTATTCATATTTAACACTTTGTAGACACCTAGTGACTAATATGAGGAATATTACCTGTAAAACTCAATCCAACAACGAGTGTAAATTGCTTTAAAATTATTTTTAGGTCACTTTTTGAGTCTTTTTATTTGTTACAAATTAAATTTTACCACTTTCAATCTAATAAGGTAGTTTTAAAGGTTTTTTTGTGTGTTTTGTCTTAACATTTATATATTCACTTAGTCTACTGAAAAATATTATTAAAGTAACTCAGCTTAACTTAGGCACTGGGTATTTTTCATATAACACTCAGATTTAATGATTGCCTTAAGAGTCATCTTAAGAAAAGAAGTCATTTCCATTTTTAGTAAATTTATAAAGATCCTTTGTAGAAGGTTGAATGATGACATTTGCAGTAATTGAGGGTAGCATTCTGAAGGTAGGCCCAGGTATTCCTGGTTAGGAGATGACATTCACTGATGGAGTCATGATGCTCTTGAACAGGCCCTGAAGGTGCAGCAGTTTCAAGCAAGTCCATTTGTATCTTGCTGTGTGCAAGCATCCTGGCTAGGTTGTGAACTGAATCCTCCTAAGTGTCTTCTTCTTGTTATAAATAAATTAGCAGAAGCTTAAGCCTTTGTCACCCTCTCACATTGGTGGTGCTTTGGATTCTGGGGCACCTGAATGTCTCCTCTGATAACAGACCAGGAATTTAGAGTCCTGCAGTAGATCCTTCAGTTGACCTCAGGCCACCTAGTGTTCTCAGTGTTCAGTCTGCCAAATGAGGGACAAAACTATGATGATATAAACTGCTCAGATGAGGACTCATTTCAATATTGTACTTCAAAAGGCAGCACCTTGAGATCAGTCGGTCATTTTATTGGATCAATCTGCAGAGCAGGAAAACAAGCTCTTAGTTTTTGTATTTGTATTGAAATATAACTTTTTCAGTGCTACATTAGCAGGAACTTTTTTCCCTGTGTCTCATAGACATACGTAGAAGGGTAAATAGATAGGTAATAGACAGGAGTCTACTTTTAATACAAACTTGTCTGCTGAGCAAATAACAAGCTAACTGTAGTATTGGCTCTCTTTGCAAGCTGACTGCCTGGTATTAATTCATTGCCTCTGTTTAAAAATAATTCACATTGGTATGAATAGGCTTATTTGAGTCAGAACCAGAATCACTCTCCCACATCCCCCTACTCACAGGGAATGATCTCCTAGTACAGAGGCCCATCTGACAGCTAAGTGACCCTGGTAAGACTGGAAGGGGAGGAAGAAAGTGAACCTCATCTCCCACCCTTTCAGGAACCTTACTCTGCCACTGTACTTTTCAAAATGTCTTCGGAGGAACCCCTGCCCCTTGAACCCATTTTAAATAAGACGTTTGCAAGCATCATGTAGCCACTGGAAAGCCAGAATACAATGTTAGATGCCTGGTTGGAAAGAAGGATGTGGAGGACATTCTGACTGAAATTACCCTCCCTTCAAATGGAGCCTTTAGCAAGAAATTTATTTGTATTCTATATTCTGTTCTCACAGCTTTAGAACACTTGTATTCTTTCTGATGGAGAATCAGTAGCCTTCTAAAATGAGAGCCCTGTTTTGTTCATGTATCAATGAGTCAATAAATATTGACTCCATCACTTTATCCCTATAATATTACATATAGAATATATAATGTATATTGCACAGTAGAAGGCATATGGGTGATACCAAGGATGTCATGGTAAGGCAAGCAGAGCCTGACTCTGCCCTGATGAAGAGTTCATGGACTTTTATGTGGGGAAACAGAAAAAATTACACATACCACTCTATCCTTGCAAACCGAAGTAAGTACAAAGAGGAAGAACGTATGAAAGACCTATGGTTTGCAGTGCTTGGAGATAGTTAATTGCAATCAGATGCTGTGACTAGAAAGCATTACCACTGGGGAAGGAAAACGCAGGAGAGTGGACAAAGTAGCAGCCACTGAATAATAATAATAGGTGCAAATAATTTAGCCCTTGCCTTGCAGTAGGACACATCCTAAGCATTTTACATAGTGTTGCATTGTCCCATACTACTAATCTGTAAATGGAAAAACTGTAACTTGCCATTACATAAATGCAAAACATATCCTAAAAATGAGATTTAAAAAAGTTGAACCATATAGTCTTAGCAATTGCAAAACTGAAAACCAATTTTACTTGACTACAAAGTCTATATCTTTTTGCAAAGTTTTCTTCTTTATTTTTCTTAACTCTTTGTCTACTGGGTCTATTATATTCCTATTTGCAGAGATTTTTTCCATATTTTTATTGGTGCATTATTGTTGTGCATAATGTTGGAATTTGTTATTACATATTTATACATGCACATAATATAATAATTGATTTGGCCTATTATTTGCCATGATCTTTTTAACTCTTTAAAATATATTGTATAAATCTCAAATATGATCATGCAAAAAATTTGATATAAGAATAGAATTCTACTTGTTTGTATTGACTTTTGATATTTGAAGACCTTTTTACAGATCCACACCCATAATAGTTTATGTGACTTTTTTACATGTATGGAACAAAACAAGCAATTTAAAATAATCCACTCTTCCTAGGTAAAGATATTAATATTTTCCTGCCATTTTCCTGTATCTTTTTGTAAAACATATCAAAATACATGGTTTTATAACTAATAAAATATAGTGTATTTTCCTTTGCCATGACTTAATGGGGAAATTTTTTGAAGAAGAAGATGGTAGCAAAACTACTTATGACTTCATAAAGCCTTCTAATTGAGGGAAAAAATGTGAACAAAAAAGCATGTGTCATATTGAATTAATGTTTACAAAATATGTTTAGGTTTCGTCTGTTAACCTCTACCTTTCTTTGATTTACAAACAGAACATGTTTCTGGCCATCATCAATGATACCTACTCTGAAGTGAAATCTGATTTTGCCCAGCAGAAAGCTGAAATGGAGCTCTCAGACCTCATCAGAAAGGTAAGATATTCCCAAATTCTCTGAATTTTAAAATTTACTACTTAAAATAACAATCGTCTCAAATTTTCCTAATCAATAATGATCCATTGAAATTATTTCAAATAAGGAGTATATTAGTATATCTTAGAACAAATTTAAATATTCTCTATCTTGGAGGCTTGAAAGCTGTGCTGCTGGCTTGAAAGCTGTGCTGCTGGCTTGAAAATCAGGGAGTCTTTATGTCCTGAATTCAACTCTTTTTTTTTTTAAGAGAGAGAGAGAGAGAGAGAGAGAGAGAGAGAGAGAATTTTTTTAATATTTATTTTTTAGTTTTTGGCGGACACAACATCTTTATTTGTATGTGGTGCTGAGGATCGAACCCAGGCCGAACGCATGCCAGGCGAGCGCGCTACCCCTTGAGCCACATCCCCAGCCCCTGAATTCAACTCTTTATTACCTTGTTGACTCTTAGGTCTGAGCTCTTTTGTATGTTCAGACATTTCCTCTAGTCCACTGTCACTTCCAGATTCTGAGCTCAGAATAAACTGGAAGGCAAGATTATATAAACCCATTTCCAGCTTTTCTATATCAATTATCATATTAAAAAAGAAAAGGTTTTAGATGCCAGTATTTAGTGCCTTTTCCTTTACCCTTGACTTTCTAAGAACAGTTGTAAAATGGTCAAAGGAAAAAGTCCTTGGATATAGGCCACAGCCTGGTGCCTGAGGACTTCCACTTCCTTAGCTTCCCAGGCAGGGTTAGATGTTGAAGAGAGGGCAGGACAAGGAGTGGGGCAGCTTCATTCTTCTACAGGTGACTTCTTTATTTGGTGGAAAATAAAGTTTCACAATAACAAAGACTTTTGTAGTACAAAAGCGTGTTGTCCAACATCATGCTGGTAAATACAAGGGCTCCTTGACCCTGTTTTCTGTTGGGTCAAGCCCTGGGACCGTATTAACTGTGGATCATGGTGTAAGGAAAAGTTCCAGCTTCTTACAAGTCCCTTACATGAAACCTAAAATCCCTGTTATCTTAAATTTAGCATCATGGTTGCCTACATTTTAGCATACCTCCATCATGTACAGAAACTCTCCACATTGTGTACAGTTTTGATAACACACAATGTTCAGGTACTACACTTTTGTTACATAACACCAAATCCTTAAAAATCTGGTTCAAGTTTGCATTATCACTGCTCATTAACAGTGAGTAAGAGCACAAAGTATGAACTCCACTGCTGGCTCTTTAATCCCCACATTAATTCCTAAATAGCAGATGTTCCTCATGCTTGGGGACCTTTGGTGACACTGCTTCCTGTCTGCTGCTGATTGGTCACTGGAAATCTGCTGTTGGGTTCATGCAGTGACAAAGTGTGTAGTGTTGCTTTCTTGTCCTCGGTGATGAATCTATGCGACATTTACAGACATGATAATAGAAAAAAATGAATAGGCCAGAAAGATGAAACGCAGGAAAGAAAGGAAATACACAAGCCTGAAAGTGAAATCTAAACAAATGCCATGGTTTTCCAAGAAGTAGCTGAGCATGGGAATGTTGACACTGCCAACACTGGAGAGACCCAGGTGGACACCCAGAAGAACAGTTTTTCAACATCAATAAGGAAAGAATGAAGCTGTCTTGGAGGAGGGGATGCCAGCAAAAATCTTCAAGTAAAAAGAAGAGTTTGTAGAGATATTTCATAACAGTGAAAGGACAAAGAACATTGTCAGAAGGTGATCCATAATTAGAAAGCAATATGACAATCCACTGATGTACAGAAAACACATTCAGTTCACATTGTAGGGGATAATATTATAAAATATATGAGAAGGTGACGACAAGCACAGTTTAAACTGCCCTGAATCTTTTTTTTTTTTTACAAAGAATTATAACAATTTACTTTTCAATATTTCTAGTGTTTTAAATTTCAATGCACTAATATTCTATTTTTTTAATGAATTTATAGCTGACACTAAGAGAGTTTGAATGTTTCATCAAAATGTCTTAAAGTTCTCGGAACAATTAAAATTCCTGCTGTTAATTATTTGGTTCACTTTTCACAATTTCAATTTTCAGGGTCACTTTTACAGACCTGCATTACCATGCAAAGCAACCTCTGACTATAATTTATTGTTTGTGTGTTTGTCTCTTTGGTGTTGAGGATCAACCTGGGGCCTCACACATGCTAGGCCAGCATGCTACCATTCACTACACCCTAGCCTCAACTCTATATGTTAGTGAAAAATCCTCATCCATATTTCACTGGGATTTTTTTTTTTTTGTATATCTAATATATATAAAGAAATTACTTACTGTGAGACAAGGAAAAGATAATTAATCCATGACTCAGATTTCTTGGTATTATTTTTTTAATTAATTTTTAAATTTATATATAACAGCAGAATACATTTCAATCCTTTTTTTTTTTTTTTTAGAACGAGAGAGAATTTTAATATTTATTTTTTAGTTTTCGACAGACACAACATCTTTGTTTGTATGTGGTGCTGAGGATCGAACCCGGGCCACATGCATGTCAGGCGAGCTTGCTACCGCTTGAGCCAGCCACAACATTTCAATTCTTATTACACATATAGAGCACAATTTTTCATATCTCTGGTTGTATACAAAGTATACTCACACCAATTCCTGTCTTCATACATGTAGTTTGGATAATAATGACAGTCACATTTCACCATCATTTCTAACCACATGCCCCCTCCATTCCCCTCCAACCCTTCTGCCCTATCTAAAATTCATCTACTCCTCCCATGCTCCTTCTCCCTACCCCACAATGAATCAGCCTTCTTTATAAGAGAAAATATTTGGCATATGTTTTTGGGGGGATTGACTAACTTCACTTAGCATTATCTTCTCTAACTCTATCCATTTACCTGCAAATGCCATGACTTTATTCTCTTTTATTGCTGAGTAATATTCCATTGTGTATATATGCCACATTTTTTTATCCATTCATCTACTGAAGGGCATCTAGGTTGATTCCACAATTTAGCTATTGTGAATTGTGCTGCTGTATACATTGATGTGGCTGTGTCCCTGTAGTATGCTGTTTTGAAGTCCTTTGGGTATAGACCAAGGAGAGGGGTAGCTGGGTCAAATGGTGGTTCTATTCCCACTTTTCCAAGAAGTCTCCATACTGCTTTCCATATTGGCTGCACCAATTTGCAGGCTGGCCACCAGTGTATGAGTATACCTTTTCCCCCCACATCCTCCCCAATATTTATTGTTGTTTGTCTTCATAATAGCTGTCATTCTGACTGGAGTGAGATGAAATCTTAGAGTGGTTTTGATTTGCATTTCTCTAATTGCTAGCAATGATGAATATTTTTTCATATATTTGTTGATTGATTGTATATCATCTTCTGAGAAGTGTCTGTTCAGGTCCTTGGCCCATTTATTGATTGGTTTTTTTGTTTTTTTGGTGTTTAGCTTTTTGAGTTCTTTATATACCCTAGAGATTAGTGCTCTATCTAATGCGTAAGGAGTAAAGATTTGCTCCCAAGAGGTATGTTCTCTATTCACCTCACAGATTGTTTCTTTAAGAACTGTTGCATATACCTATATATTTGGGAGCTGATAGCTATAGAATATGTAGTGATTTTTATTTGTCAACCAATCCAAAAACACATGTGAAGGAAAGGACCTCAGTCCTTGGTTTATTGAAAACTTCTTACCTTTTCTGTATGTCTTCTACAGGACTTTCATATTATTCATTCATTATCCATTCATTTAGCACACACTTCAGTGACCAAGTTCCACCAAGCAATGGTTTATGTTTGTTGATGCTACAAATGAGAGTTAAAGCAAATGCAAAAGCAGCAAAAAACTAAACAGATGTTCTGCTTTGTTTCCCCAATAGGGATACCATAAAGCTTTGGTCAAACTAAAACTGAAAAAAAATACTGTGGATGACATTTCAGAGAGTCTGCGGCAAGGAGGAGGCAAGTTAAACTTTGACGAACTTCGACAAGATCTCAAAGGGTAAGAGTGACACATCCTGGGTCACTAGGAAGTTCCTGCTGCTAAAAATCAATTCTTGGCGAGAATGTTTATGGCCCAAATTCTCATAGAGAAGCACAGTTATTTCATAGGCAGCTGTCTTTCTGGAATATGCTCTGAGAAGAGGCTAGGCCTCCATTTGGTGATTTCTCTTTCCTCTTGCATTTTGATTTTTTGGTGTTGGGGTTGGACCATGTATAAGAATGAATTCATCTGTATCCTCTCAATTTCAGGAAGGGCCATACTGATGCAGAGATTGAGGCAATATTCACCAAGTATGACCAAGATGGAGACCAGGAGCTCACTGAACATGAACATCAGCAGATGAGAGATGACTTGGAAAAAGAGAGGGTGGGTCTAGGTTAAGAGACCATGATCTGTTTCAGCACCCACCACCAGTCAAACACTGCACTAAGTGGTGGGTGACTGGGAATCTGTCTTTCTCTCTCTCTCTCTCAACATATGTATTAGTGCTCTGTTTATCCCCAAAAGAGTATATAAACAGTAATATATAAGGTGCAATAAAATAGATGAATGCCAGAAAACTAGAAACAAGGGTGCAAAATTACATTATGGATAAAGCTAATAAAAACTATATTGTATAACTAGGCATATGCTTATAAACATTGGAAAATGGTCTTGGCCTTTTGGGCCCTAAGCTTTCTGGTAGTCAACTTGAAAGAGGAGCTTGATTACTTGAATAGTTCTTTATGTCCAAGAGAGTGAGAAAAAAAAAAGTTACCAGAAGATAAAAATTTCTCTGGTTAATTAGTTGCTCTTTAAATTATTAACTTTTATAGCAAAATAAAATTATCATGTGTCTTTCATTTGAATATTTAATGAAATAAATATTCAAATGAAATTTGAATAGTAATAGAAAGTAAAATTAACTGTTGGGCATGGTGGTATCCACATAATCCCAGCTACTCAGGAGACTGATGTGGAGGGTACTTTGAACCCAAGTGTTGGAGACCAGCCTGGGCAACATAGAACCCATCTCAAGTAACAAGTAATAAATAATAATCAAATAAAATTGTAAGTGAGCTTATGTAACTTAAGAAGAATTAACAGTTTTACCATTAACTTTCAAATATAAATGTTTTAACAACAACAACAACAAGAAATTAAGGTATAGAGAACACAGATGAAATGCTAATATACAAAGCCACTTTCCTCCAAGGAAAAGTCTAGAATAATTGTTACTAAACAGTGCTCCAGACAAGTTTGTCCAAAGGTTACAAACTTCAACATTCATTGTGAAATGTAAGCACAAAGACAATAAATGAAATTTTCTTGCGTCAGTATTTAGTCAAAAATCTGAGATTATATCCTTCCTGCTTTAGAGTTATTGAATTTGTTCTTTTATGAAAAGAAGGTGATAAGGGTATTCTTTTATTTACTTTTTTTCTTTCTTATGTTTTTGATGTTCTTTCTTGTCCAAACAAAAGCTTAGCAACTCCTCGTTAATAGTTAAAATCTGTCTGAAAATGTGTGCATTCCACAGTATAGAAAAATGTGGCCATCCTGGTCTGGCTGACACCCATTTCCTACTTGCCCAAGACCTTGCTAAATTCTGTGTGAGGTCTTGGTGCCTCTCTTCACTGGGCCACCCCTTGTCCTGCAGGAGGACCTGGACTTGGATCATAGCTCTTTGCCGCGTCCCATGAGCAGCCGCAGTTTCCCAAGAAGCCTGGATGACTCTGAGGAGGATGACGACGAAGACAGTGGACACAGCTCCAGAAGGAGGGGAAGCATCTCCAGTGGGGTTTCTTATGAAGAGTTTCAAGTGTGAGTATAAAGGAATTGGCTGAATTTTGGTGCACCAGAGTCTAAATGAGATGTGGCTGTTTCCCATTTTTTCTTTCTTTTCTTTTTTTTGGTTTTTGCAATTAGTAAAGATACTGAATATTTTTTTAAACCTTCACTATGTACTTTATTTTTGTTTGTTTGTTTCTTTTTAGTTACACATGGCAACAGTATTTATTTTGACATAATTACGAAAGCATAAAATATGATTTGTTCTAATTGAGTCCCTGGTACTTCCCCTCCCCTCTCCTTTCTGGAATAGTTGCACCAATTTGAAGTCCCACCAACAATGAATGCATGTATCCTTTTCCCTGAATACTTTCCAATATCCTTTCCCCTGTTTTCATCCCTCTACTCTACTGGTTTTTCTGCTGTTCACTTAGAGTTATTATTTTTTTTTTTAAATTAGTGTCCTGTTGATGTACATAGTAGTGAGATTCACTGTGGTGTATTCATATAGAATATTATATAGAATTAACTCCACTGTCTTTCTTGTTCCCATCCCTCCTCCTTTTCCTTCACTTGCCTTTGTCTACTCCACTAATCTTTCTTCTATTCTCTCTCTCTTTTAACTTCCCCCCTTATTTTTGATAGTTTCTTCATATCAGAGAAACCATTCAACCTTTGGCTTTTAGCGATGGGCTTATTTCTCTTAGCATGATAGTCTCCAGACTCATCCATTTACTGGCACATGCCATAAAGTTATTCTTCTTAATGGCTCCTCCATGTGTATACATACCACATTTTCTTTATCCATTCATCAGTTAAAGGGCACCTAGGTAGGCTCCACAGCTTAGCTATTGTGAATTGTGCTGCCATAAACATTGATGTGACTGTGTCACTATAGTATGCTAATTTTAAATCCTTTGGATATATTCCAAGGAGTGGGATAACAGGGTCAAATGATGCTTCCATTTCTAAATTTTTGGGGAACCGTTATACTGCTCTCTGGAATAGTTGCACCAATTTGCAGTCCCACCAACAATGAATGCGTGTACCCTTTTCCTGCATCCTTTCCAACATTTATTGTTAACTTGTATTCTTGATAATTGCCACTCTGACTGAGTGAGATGAAATCTCATTGTAGTTTTAATTTGCATTTATCTTATTGCTAGAGATATTGAACATTTTTTTCATGTATTTGTTGATCATTCATATATCTTCTTTTGAGTAGTGTCTTTTTAGTTCCTTTGCCCATTTATTGATTGGGTTATTTGCTTTTTGGTGTTAAGTTTTCTGAGTTCTTTGAATATCCTGGATATTAATGCCCTGAAGAGCAGGTATCAAAGATTGTCTCCCATTCTCTATGCTCTCTCTTCATGTTCTTGATTGTTTCCTTTGCTCTAAAGAAGCTTTTTAAATTTGATTCCATCCCATTTATTGATCTTTTATTTTAATTCTTGCACTTTGGGAGTCTTGTTAAGGAAGTCAGTTTCTGAGCCAGCATGTTAGAATGCTGGGCCCTCATTTTTGTGTAGCAGGTGCAGGGTTTCTGTCTAATTCCTAGGTCTTTGATACACATTGAGTTGAGTTTTATACAGGGAGATAGGGTTAAATTTTATTCTACTTCATTTGGATTTCCAGTTTCCCCAGCACTGTTTGTTGAAGAGGCTATCTTTTCTCCAGTGTGTTTTTGGCACACTTATCTAGTATGAGATAACTGTATTTATGTGGGTTTGTCTCTGTGTCTTCTATTGTATTCTCTTGGTTTTTGTGCCTGTTGTGGTGCCAGTATCATGCTGTTTTTGTTACTGCTCTGTAGTATAATTTGATTTCTGATACTGTGATGCCTTTTGCTTTGTGCTTTTTTTTTTTTTTTCACTGAGGAGTGCTTTGGCTATTCTTCCAGCTTTTTCTATTTCTGTGAATGCTATATACAAAAACCCAAGGCCAACATTATTCTGAATAGAGAAAAACTGAAAGGATTTCCTTTAAAATCTGGGACAAGAAAAGGATATCTATTTTCACCACTCCTATTTAATATATTGTTAGAAATTCTAGCCAGAACAATATAGTCAAGCAAAAGATATTAAATGGAAACAAATAGGAAATGAAGAGCTCAAATTATCTCTGTTTGCTGACCTAAATACTCCATAAAGACTTCTAGAACTCACAAATGAATTAAGCAAAGTACCAAGAATCAACATCTAAAAACTGCCCCACTGCCCCTGGAAAATAAAATACTTGGGAATCAGTCTAACAAAAGAGGTGAAAGACCTCTGTAACAAAAATGACTGAACACTAAAGAAAGAAATTGAAGAAGTCCTTAGAATATGGAAAGACCTCCTATATTCTTAGGCAGAACTAACATTTCTAAATGGCCGTACTACCAAAAGTGCTCTACAGATTCAATGCAATTTCCATCAAAAATTCCCTGCATTTCTTAATCCATTCTTTTCCATTGTTAACCATCAATTCTTTTTTTGTGACTTTTATTCATGCATTTTGTCTTTAGAAAGGTAAAGTGTTTATTATAGGAAAAAATGGATAATATAGAAAAAAGAAAAAAACCATAAATATCTCCTATATTTCTACCAATGAAAATTTCTATTAATATTTTATTATCTGTGGTTCCATTTACATGCATTTAACAATATTTTTACAAATTTTCTTAGACTAACATATACTTTATTGTGGAGGTTTCCAAGTGCACTTGAAAAGAATGTATATTATGCTACTTTTTTTTAACTAGAGTCATATATAATAGTTGGGCTCATTTTGACAAATTCATACATATATGGAATTTGATTTACTCCCATTTCAGTCCCCTGTGCCTCCCCATTTCCCTTCTCTCTCCACAGTCCCCATTCTCTGCTCATCTTCCTTTCACTCATTTATTTATTTTTAATTGGTGTTTTATACATGTACGTAAAAGTGGAATTCACTGTGTTATATTTATACATGCACACAATGTGATTTTGTTAAATTCATTTTGCATTTTCTCCCCTTTCCCATCCCTCCTCCCTCCCTATCTCCTTCTCCCTCTACTCTGCTGATCTTCCCTATATCTTAATGAGTCCCCTCGATTCCCATTTATTCCGCTTTATTTTGCTCTAGCTTCCACATATGAAAGAAGAAAACTTCAGCCTTTGTTTTTAACAGTCTGGTTTATTTATTATGCCATTTTGAGTGCAATGATTTCTAGAGGTCTGATATGTCTAGTGGCTTTATGGTGTTATTTGAGTCTCCTATTTCTCTATTGTTCTTCTGTGTAGTTGTTCTAATTGTGAAAGTGTGCTATTAAAGTCTCCAACTGTTTTATTCAATTGTCTATTTATCACTTTAATTCTGTAAGATTTAGTTTCGTTTATTTTGAGGCAGTGTTGTTAGGTGCACATTTGTAATTAGTATATGTTCCTAATTGATGACCCTCCTTTCATTATAAGATGTCTCACTCTATCTTAGTAAATTTTTTTTTTTTTTTTTTTTACGGAAATAACTGTAGCTGTTCCAGCTTTCTTATAGTTGCCCTTTGCATGACATATTTTTGCATCTTTGAATCTAAAATATGTCTCATGTAGACAGCATACATTTAGATCTTGCCTTTTTTTTTTTCATTTGTCAATCTCTGCCTTTTGTTTGGATTGTTTGAGCCATTTTCATTTAAGGTTATCATTGACATAGTTGGATTTATTTCTAACATTTTACATTGTATTTTCTAATGTCTCTTTTGTTCCTCCATTCCTTCCATACTTTTTTCTTTTACACTAAGTGAAAATTTTATAGTGTAATAATTTGGTTCTTTTTCTAATTTTTTTCACTATTTTTAGGACTTTTTTGTGTGTGGTTGCTTTAGGATGTAACATATATAAATCAGTTAGTGAGAAACTACTTAGGTTTTAAATTAAATTAGTCCAGCAAGCTAAGGAAATGTTATTTCTAAATAGCTCTTTTTCTTCTTTCCACTTTCTGTGGCCACTCTATGTGTGTGTATATGTGTATCTGTGTGTATGTGTGTGTGTGTGTGTGTGTGTGTATGTGTGTATTAGCTCCACATGATACTGATCTACATAAAGTGTACAAACTCAATATTACATTGAAGTAGTTATCCCAATATATAATTTTATGTCTCTTAACAAAGTTGAAAGAAGAATTAGAAGTATATATTTATAGCATTTGGTAAATTAACCTTCTCATCTTATTAACCTTACCACATCTGATTCTCTTCTGTTCTCTATATTCATGGTGCCATCTGATGTTATTTTCTTGCTCCAATAAAACTTTGTTCCTACCTATACTGTAAACATTATTTAATTAAATATTCTGTCACAGTATAACTTCTAGTGTCACCTGGTCATTGTTAAGTGTATTGTATTTATATATGTTTATAGGACCAATAATCCAATTATGTACAGATCTCCCACAGTTGATTTTAAATTAGTTAAGAAAAATAGGAGGAAATGTGAATTTCTACTGTATTTTATATTTACATAATGACTTCTACCAATGTACTGTTTTTTCATGAGGATTATAATTTCTGTGATTTTATTTCAACCTGAAGAATTTCTGTTAGTATTTATTGTAAAGCAGATCTTCTAGCAAAAACTCTGCTCTTGTTTATCTGAGTATGTTTTGTTTTGTCTTCATTTTTTCTGGCCTCCAATGTTTCTGATAAGACAGATGTTATTCTTACTAAAGTTCTCTGCTACATGTCTCTAAATATTTGTACTTAGTATGTCTGGGTGTGCGTCTCCAAGACTATCCAAGACTATCCCAAAACACTTGGAGTTTTTTTTTTTGTGTGTGTGTGTGCTTCCTTGATAGGTAATGTTTTTCAAAATATTTGGGAGGCATTCAAGCATTATTTCTTCAAATATTTTTTAAAATGTTTCAAACTCTCATTCTTATAGAAAAATAGCAGATTTCTTTGAATAAATATCTTTTCATTTGTTGTATGACCTTAAGAAAATTTCTCGTGCATTTGAATGTTGGAGTTTTTAAAAACAATTTTCAACATTTATAGTCATTTCACTGAGGAGAGAATCTACAGAACTCTCATGTGCCATCATTCTAGAAGTTGTCTCAAGTTACCCTATTTTAAGATATTTACATAATATTTTAAAATTGAGACCCCCAGGGATGATGAGTGAGCTTAGGGTTTTCTCCACTGGTTTATTTACTCAGTATACTGTGAACATTATTTAATTAAATATTTTGTCACAGTATAATTTCTGGTGTCACCTAAGAGTTCCATTGTATAGATAGACAGTGATGTATTTAAACAATCTCCGATTGGCTAATGTAGCTATTTCAATGTTATGCTAATAAGAAGCAGCATTGTAGTAAAAAATTATAAAACATTTCTTTAGAAAAAGTTCTAAAACTAGAACATCCAGAAGAAGGATTAGGCATCGTTCTAAGATTTAAAATACAATGGCAACTCTCTGGAGATGTGAGCCAGCTAGGAATCCCACCAGCAGCCTAAGAAAGTTTGTCCCTAGATCTTGAGACCACTAGAAAAGGGTTCAGGGCTGGAGATGTGGCTCAGTGACAGAACACCTGCCTAAGGACCTGGGTTCCATCCCAGCCTTGCCAAAATAATTTAAAAATAGAAAGTATTTCAGGTTATGATTGTTTAAAAAAATCTTAGCATTTCTGTTTGAAAAGCCAATGGAGCTGAAAAGATAATGCGGCTTTTCCCTCTTAACTGTGGTTACCTGCAGCCTGGTGAGGCGCGTGGACCGCATGGAGCACTCCATCGGCAGCATTGTGTCCAAGATCGATGCTGTGATCGTCAAGTTAGAGACCATGGAGCGGACCAAAGTGAAGAGACGGGAGGTGCTAGGGAGGCTGCTGGATGGGGTGGCCGAGGTAAGAAGTCATGGGCTGGAGAATGATGAACAAAGGATTCATTTCCATGTACAAGAACATGCATCACCTCACCAGTAACACCTTGGTTTCTTTTCTCTTGTTAGGATGAAAGACTGGGTCGTGACAGTGAAATCCACAGGGAACAGATGGAGCAGTTAGTGCGGGAAGAGCTGGAGCGCTGGGAATCCGATGACGCAGCTTCCCAGATAAGTCACCGGCTAGGCACACCTGTGGGACTCAATGGTCAGCCTCGCCCCAGAGGATCCCGTCCTTCCTCCTCCCAGTCCACAGAGGGCGCAGAAGGTGGAGGTGGAAATGGGAGTGCCAATATGCACATGTGAGGAGTGTTGTTGTGTATGTTCCTGATAGGCGAGAAGGCACCGTCCCAATCGCCATAACAAGTATACTATTTATATGCCCTGATTACCATATGATGCTGGCCTATGTGACTGATTGTTAATCTTCTGCACTTTAACTTATTTTATATAAATGTTACCCGTGGATCCAAGTGTTTTTGTTTGTTTGTTTGGTTTGGTTTGGTTTTTTGGGGTTTTGAGGTATTTTTTTCCCCCTCATATGAGAAATCTAGATGTAAATAGTGAGTTCAGGGAAAATCTTTGAAAAGTATGTGGAGTGTATGGTCAGTTGCCACCATGCCTGCATCTTCCCAGTTGACAGTGAAGTAGCCTTTATAGCTAGAAGAGAACAGTCAAAGGTCTTGTGAGTTTACTTCCATTCACAAAAATCAGTATTGCCACTTTTGTCCAGTGTATGAAAGCAAGTAGGACATTCCTCTCCACTTGGGGAGTAACTCATGAGCTCAATGCATGGCTTTCTTTTTAAAAAGGATTCTTTTTTTTTTTCCAACTACCTTACTGGAGTGAACTTTTCTAAAAGACTAGGTAGAAAAGAACTCCAGACCACAGAATGGGTATGTAGTCACTATGCTAGAATTTGTATGAGTGGTTAAGATAAATGTTAAATACTGTGCTTTTATTGTTTGTTTATATCTAAAATCTGTGAGACTATCTTTCATTTTTATATTATATTAGCTTTGAATTTGAAATAGTCAAGAAAACCACCAAAGACCAATTTGAAGAGGAAATGGTAATTTCAAACTTTAGTTTTGAAATTCATTAAACCAACAACAAAACTAAAGTTTCAGTTTAATACTCTCTCAAGAATATAGTTCTCAAATATTCCTGATTCAGTATTTATAATGTAAATGATGCTCAATTTAATAAAAAGGAGGCATTGGTATTCAAAGTTCATCCTTTTTCAGAAAGTACCAGCCCCATTTTGAGTGCAGCAGTTGTTTTCAATAGGAAAGGGTCTTGCAAAATTTATGGGAGGAAAACCTATTTCTCAAAAAAAAAAGCAAATTATTTTTGAAAAGTATTGGGAAATGTGGCCTTTTGATAGCTAATAGGACCAGCAAGGGCAATGTAATATTGGTGAGCATCTCTCAGTTGGATATCAGAAGGGAGTCCTGCTTTTTAATGTTGCATCTTAAGTAGTTCATTCCATTGGTGGAGTATGTCAGTCAAATCTCTAATGAAAAGAGAAGACAGGCCTTTCTGCCTTAGTGTCTATAGAAATAAAACATATTGAGTGTCTTTAACAGTCATTCCCCATGGATTCATCTCTGTCTTTACTTTAACATGCTACACCAATTCTTTATTCCTAGGTACTGAAGTTTGCATTCCAGGGGTATGGAGTGTACATATTTATGTTTGTGTACCTTGTTGTTACATGTAAACAAACTTCAATTTGAAGTGCAACTATTATGTGGTATCCATGTATATTGACCCGGTGCCATAGGTTGATTATGGTCACTAGAAACTCTTTTTATGGTACTGATCATTGTACTGTTTTTCATTTCACTTGTAAAGCATGGTGAAATTCTTTTCTTATTATCCGTAAGTTCCATAGATTTTTATTCTTTAGTCATGGAGCATTCAGTCCCAGCCCTTTCCTTATCACCTTCCCACCTCTGTATGACAGGAATAATTATGATGTTACATATGCCAGTCTCAACAATCAAGAATTTTATAATTGTGTAATACTGAGCACTTTACTTCTTAATAAAGACTTGATAAAATATCAGATGTAAGAACTGTGTGTTTCCTATGTAGAAAACAGTTGGGTAATTTGCCTTTTATCAGGAGGTAGTTAATAAGGGATTAGACTTCAAAAAAGACACTTTTTCCATGTTCAAAAACAAGATATTTAATACATTTTCTTATTTATTACACCACATAAACATTTCCGGTAACCATTAAAACTTTACATACAGGGCTGTCATGCATGGTGTCTAATTTTTAGTTCCCTGAGGATTATAGCCCAAGACAAGGATTCCAGGAGGTCAGGAAGGTGGCTTTATTTGGGAAATGGAAGTGATAGACTGGGGAGAACAGGAGAGGGAAGATGTTAGGAAAGGGTAGGCTATCACACTGACCCACACCACAGGCTACTGAAGCCCCAACTCTGGGAAACAGTAAGATACAAACAATTCAGACTCATCTAATCTTGAGATGTAGGACTTTGGATGAAAAGCTATTCGAGGAGAATGAGTAATTCTTTAGTTCTTCCTGTAGACACAGCAGTCCTTACTGGCTTCTGAGTCAGGAAAAACCTGCAGGCACAGGTAACTGGGAATGGGTAGGCACACACTGAAGTGCTATGACACAAAGGACGTGGGCAAGGTGCCTGCAGTACCCACTAGATGGATTCACCCAAAATTCAACTCCAAGGAATTCCATTCACTTATGACACAGGTAGATAAAAACCCTGTGGAGATATGTCCCAATCTTTCTTTGTAGACCACCCATGACACAGGGAGAAGCTGTAAATATAGCACTAGGTTAAGATTCTGGTCCTCACTGTATAAATACTAGACATGTGATCCTACGAAGACTCCTAGTAGCTGAGTCTACTTTTCTGAAGACTTCCAATTTCTCATTTATAAATTAAGAAATTGAATGCCTATCTTGTGTCCCTTAGAATATTCTCTTACAGTGGAGAAAATAAGGATGTGTAAGTACAAAAGCACATTAAAGTTGAAATTTCCCTTTGAAATGAAAAGAGGCTGTGTGGTACCTAGCACAGGGACTTGTTCAACAAATAATGATTGGTGGAATCAGCAAAAGTGAAAGCATTTCTCAAAAATTTAAAATTGGAAATCTAAAATAGAGTGACTGATGGTGACAAATGATAATTGGAAACTCTTAAAAGTCTTCTATAAGCTTTCACTGTAAATATACTTAAAACTATTTGTCAATTACAAAATTTAATAGCTTTCCTGTATACCAATTAAGAAATCATGAAAACCATGTCATTCACATTAACATAGGGAGAAAACAGAAAGAAGAAAAAGAAAACCCTAGGAATAAATCTAACCAAGGAGTTGAAAGACCTCTACAATGAAAAAAAAATTGAATATTGAAAAAGATAGAAGATGAAAAGACCTCTCATGTTCATGGATAAGCAGAATTAACATGGATAAAATTGCCATACTATTAAAAGTAATTACAAATTCAATACAATCCCCATCAAAATACCAATGACATTGTTTAAAGAATTGGAAGGAACAGTCCTAACATTCATTTGAGAGAATTAAAGATTGAGAATAGCCAAAGCAATTCTAAGTCAAAAAAGCCATGCTGGAAGCTTCACGATACCTGACGTCAAATTACACAACACAGCTGCAGTAATAACTTCATGGTACCAGCACAAAAACAGACACATAGACCAAAGGTACAGAATAGACGACACAGAGACAAATCCACTTAAATGTAGTCATTTGACTTCTGACAGGTGCCAAACACAAACATTAGAGAAAAGACAGCCTTTTTCATTTACATGGTGTTGGAAAACTTCTTATCCATAAGTAGAAGAATGATACTAGACTCTATAATCTCTTACCCCAAATAAAAAAGAACTCAAAATGGATCAAATACCTAGGAATTAGACTAGACACTATGCAACTTCTAGAAGAAAACGTAAGGTCAACACTTCAAAATACATGCACAGGAAATGATTTTCTCAATAGGACTCTTTTATTTTTAATTGATTTTATTTTTTAAATACATGGCAGCAGAATGCATTACAATTCTTATTATACATACAGAGCACAACTTTTCATATCTTTGTATAAAAGTATATTCCTGCCAATTCATGTCTTTATACATGTACTTTGTTTTTTTGCATTACAATTCTTATTACACATATATACAACAATTTTTCATATCTCTGTTTGTATATAAAGTATGTTGACACCCAATTTGAATCTTCATACATGTACTTTGGATAATGATGTCCAACACATTCCACCATCCTTGCTAATCCTCTTCCCCCTCCCTTTCCCTCCCACCCCTCTTCCCTATCTAGAATTCATCTATTCCTCCCATGCTCCCCCTCCCTACCACACTATGAGTCAGCCTCCTTATATCAGAGAAAACATTTGACATTTGTTTTTGGGGGGATTGGCTAACTTCAATTAGCATTATCTTCTCCAGTGCCATCCGTTTACCTGCAAATGCCATGACTCTTAAAGCTCAGGAAATAATGCCAAGAGTTAATAAATAGGATGGGATAGAATTAAAAGCATCTACACAGCAAAAGAAACAAGAATGTGAAGAGAGAAGCTAGAGAAAAGAAGAAAAATCTTTGCTAGCTGCTCTTCTGATAGAGTATTAATGTCCATGATATTTAAAGCACTCAAAATCAACACCAGAAAAACAAATAACCTAATTAATAAATGGAGTAACGAACTGAATAGATCTCAAAAGAAGAAATAAAAATGTTAAACAAATATATGGGAAAAAATGTCCGGCATCATTAGCAATTAGAGAAATGAAAATAAAAAAGTTATACTGAGATGTCATCTGCAGTTAGAATGTCAATCATCAAAATTACAAACCATTGTAACTGTTTAGGAGAATGTGGAGAAAAGGAGCACTTTTACACTACTTGTAGGATTGTCAACTAGTACAACCACTGTGGAAAACAGTGTGGAGGTTCCTCAAAAATCTAAGCATGGAATTGCCATCTAAGCCAGCTCTACCATACCCTTAATATTTATCCTAAAGGATTAAAGTCATCATATTATAGTGATACCTGCATACCCATGTTTATGGCAGCACAATTCACAATACCCAGACTGAGAAACAAGCCTAGGTGTCCATCCACAGATGAATGGATAAAGAAAATGTGACATATATACACAATGGAGTTTTATTCAGCCATAAAGAAAAAATAAACTATGTCATTTACAGGAAAATGGATGGAACTTGAGACCATTATTTTTAGTGAAATAAGCCAAACTCAGAAGATCAAGGGTCATATATTTTCTCTCACCTGTGGAAGCTAGAAAGGGAAAAGGAAAAGTAAGGTGGGAAGAATCTCAAAAAAATAAAAGGGAGATCTGTAAAGGAAAGTGACTAGGGGGAGAGAGAAGGGGTAAAAAGGGAACACACTGGGGAATGATATTAATCAGCTATATTGTTATATATGCATGCCCAAATATGTAAAAACAGATCCCACCCTATGTACATTTAAAATGTACATAAAAATAGTGATGGAAAAAGTACTATTTCTACATTTTACTGCCTTTTCACCTCATATTAAACATGTCCTGAAATCCTGATTTTGTTATGGTGACAGAGTATGTTACTATAAATTATTTTACATATTGCATGGATATATATGTATATCTCTATATAAAATAATGTTATGAATTTATAATTTATACCAAATAACCAAAATATATTAACCTCATTCCTGCTATTGATGAAAATTTATACTTTTCCATTTTTTAATGATTTTCTATGAGACTATAAGTAATATAACCTCTTTTTAAATTATTTCTTTATAGAATTTTCACAAAAATTATGAGAATATAGTCTTGATGCAATTTTCCAAGCAATTCTTTAAGATGTTTGTACCAATTTATACAAAAGCCAAAACAATATGAGCCCATTTGCCTAATTGCAAACACATTTTTTTAACAAATTATTTATTTTTAGTTGAATTGAAACAAAAATTTATTCATGAAATGGAATAAATTATTGAACCTCAAAGGTTGCCCCCAAAAGACAGGATTTCCTAAATCTTCCTCCAGACATTAAAAGAAACACATTCAAAACTTTAAGATAAAGATTTCTCATCAGGTGTAGGTTTGTTTCAAGAAAGTAAAACACTCAAGATTTTTAATTGAAATCACAAGCCATCACTGATCTTGAAAAGGAAAAAAAAAACTTTGACTGAAAAAAATATTAATTTTTGCTAACTGAATAAGTCAAAATGGCATCAATTTTACAATTTCTTAAGGTTTGATTTTTTTTCATTTTAATCATTTATGTTTTCATTGTATGAACTACGGATTCTTTTATTAGCTACAGGAAATATTTACTACTGTGGAGGAAAAGGTATGCCCAAGATATAATTAAAATGACTAATGGGTTCTTCCTATTGGACAAACTTCAGGCTGCATTACAAAGGCAAAGGCATCTCATTGAAAGGGTGGGATGAAGAAGAGGGGTGGAGAAATTGAATATTCAGCATATTTCAAAATGAACCTGTCAAATGGAAGAAATATTGGGTATATACAATCTCCCAAGAAAACAGAAGGATCATGGTAAGAGCTGTGTTGAAAAAATGAACTTTTTTATTTACCAGTGAAGGTTAAAAACTATCAAGTAGCCTGGAAAACAAAATGGTTTTGAAAAAGCAACATATATTAAACACTGGAGGCAGCCAGTGTTCCCCCAAATCTAAATGCACATGAACTTTACGTTTGAAAAGATTATTGGATGATTATGAAATAAATGCTATTAACACAAATTTTATTATTTATCCAGATCAATCTCTTAGTTTATCAAACAAATCTGAGCATATCATGAAATCCAATGTGTAGTTGCAAACATAGAAAAATTCTTAGGCTGTCTGTTTATCTGTGAGTCCAGACTTTGAACTCAAAATAAATAAATAAATGGCAGTAGAAGAGGAGACAGAGGGGGAAAGGCCAATACACAATTATGCTGTTAAAGTTGCCTCAGTAGGCAAAAGGCTGGATTCCTCCTCTGATAGCACAAAGGAATGCATCCCAAAATTTCCTGTCTGAAAAGCATCATGCTGGGAAATTTCTCTTTGGCCCTGTCCCTGTTTGTTACAGGTGCTCATGGGATATTAGCCTTGGTCTTGCCCACCACACTTGCACACAATCTGACTTTCTTGTAACTTAGAAACAGGCCTAAGAGCAGTCCTAAGTGAAGAGAGGTGTGGTGCAGGCTGGAGGAGGGACGTTGTTGGAATGAGCTCAGCTCACAAGGAATTGTCCACCACAGCAGCAACCAAAAGTGGAGGTGCACAGAGGAGGTGTGACAGCACCAACAGCACCCAATTCAGCCCACTCCTCCCACCATACAGATCCACTCGTAAACATCTCAAGTTCACTCTGGACAGCTTGAGGGAGAGGCTAGTAGCAATATCTAGAAAACACAATACTGGAGGGTCAATGGAACTAGCTGGTCCCCATTGCTGCTATTTCCCACAGACCACAAGCACCATTTTTTATTTCTCTCTTCTAGCGTCCTTTCTAGAACTTCCTTATTCTTGGCCATTACTTCAGCTGTACTATGCTGCTTGCCAGGTGACATCCCAGCTCTTATGAGATCCATTGACAGCCTCCATCTCTGTCCCCTTGACAATTCTTTTCTAAAGCCCATTGGATATGCACTGGAGTAGGAAAAAGACATCTTACAAATCAGTATTGTTACTGTTCAAATATGTATACGTGCAGTAGATGTTAATGAAATTCAAATCTAAGGTTCAAGAGGATGGCTTCAAAGACAGAGTAGAGATATGTACACTTCCTCTTTAATCTTTCTCTCCAAATTACCTGCTTTTTCTCCCCTTTCTTATTCCATCCCCAACATATCAGCCTTCTGTAGCAGCATTCTTGCAGTTTTTGCCATCCCAAGAAGAGCAACTGGAGTATAATTATCAGATGATGCTTCATTTGCTCTTTGCTTTCTTTTATTTTAAACCAAATCAACCAGTCCCCTCCATTATAGATTAGTTCTGACATCCAATGAAATAACAACAAATTACATGAGAGTACATACATGTTCTTAAATAAATTTCTGCAAACAAACATTTTTCCAACTTACTTTTTAAAATGTTCCTCAAAAGGGGATTGTTGAAAGCCATCTCTGGGCTGTGTGTAGACTATATCATACATCACAGCCAGGGAATAGAAGAATCTGGTGTCTGGGAACTTCCAGTAGACATTTCCTCTGGGAGACTTCCCATACACACTGTGAGCCCTATTCAACATCTGCCAAAGGTCCCACACAGTACTGGAGTTGGGGTGACCTGCTGTAGCTGCACAGCGCCCCCTGAGATGGGTGTGACCTGCCAAGACACGAATCAACCTGCTGACTGCAAGACATCAGGAAGAAAGACTCCTCCCCTCAAACCTTATCCCTGCCTTTGATGTACCCCCTGAAATAAACCACAGGAGTTATTTTATAATTCTCTAGTTCCAGCTCCTGTGTAGACTAGACCTATTAGGGGCTCCATATTTTGAAAATATCTTTCTGACTTTGTCTTTTGTTCTTCATTAATTATTGTAGACTTTAATTTCATAGGTGGCTTAAACCTTCCTGAGCAGGAAAAAGAACCCCCCTAACAAGGCACATTATTTACCAGTACTGCCATACTTCCCTATTAGAGGTAAAGTTAGAATAAAGAGAGTATATAAAAATAAATGAGGTATACAAATGATGGGGCATCCTGTGAGGGGAAAGATAGAACAGCTATTAGACCATAAGTCTAAAATTTTTAGAGCTGAAAGGACCTTAGAAATTATGAAATCCAGCCCTGGCAAATTTCTTCTTGGAGGTGTCTCTATAGGTACTGCTGTGGTGGGACAGGAGGGGTAGACAACTATGTCTTAGCAAAGCTCTCAGGAGAATCTGTTGCAACCAGATTATATACTACTGAGGCATCTGAGGAAGTGAAGTTACTTTGCAGAGCCAGAATGTCCCAGAGATGACACAAGAGCTTCATTCCTAGAACCCAGACCCTCAACTCTACCTATAGCTCTAAGTTCCCAGCCAAGAATCTTGAGATATTACAATTCCTTTAAAGAACTATCAGTAAGTTCCACGAACTTCAATTAGCTTATCAAAGACATGAATTTCTATCTGAATGTCTTTTTTTTACTGTAGAAATGGCACTATGTTTCCAATATATTTTAGGTTTATTACTTTTCTCGGACTATTCCCTGAAGACCTTAAAAGAGCTTACTACAGGGATACTTCCACATCGATGTTCATAGTGGTACAATTCACAATTGATAGACTGTGGAACCAACCAAGATGCCCTTCAATAGATGAATGGATAAAAAAAATGTGGCATTTATACTCCGTGGAATATTACGCAGCACTAAAAAATGACAAAATCATGGATTTTGCAGGGAAATGGATGGCACTAGAGCAGATTATGCTTAATGAAGCTAGCCAATCCCTAAAAAACAAATACCAAATGTCTTCATTGATATAATGAGAAAAACCAAGATCAGAGCAGGGAGGAAGAGCAGGAAGGAAAGATCAACATTAAACAGATACACTAGGTGGGAGGGAAAGGGAGAGAAAAGGGAAATTGCATGGTAATGGAGGGAGACGCTCATTGTTATACAAAATCACACATAAGAGGTTGCGAGGGGAATGGGTAAATAAACAAGGAGAGAAATGAAATACAGTAGATGGGGTAGAGAGAGAAGATGGGAGGGGAGGGGAGGGGGGATAGTAGAGGATAGGAAAGGGAGCAGAATACAACAGTTACTAATAGGGCATTATGTAAAAACGTGGATATGTAACAGATGTGATTCTGCAATCTGTATTTGGGGTAAAAATGGGAGTTCATAACCAACTTGAATCTAATGTATGAAACATGATATGTCAAAAGCTTTGTAATGTTTTGAACAACCAATAAAAAAATTAAAAAAAAGAACATTAGCACACTTGTTATTTATTGAAGAATGGCAGATCAAGGATACAAAGGCTGTTAAAACTGTCCAGCTACTAATCTGCTTACTCATTTTGAACATGAGAAATCTGATAGCACAAATATTAGCAACTTGTCAAGAGTGTCTATAGTTAAATTCTCCTTTGTTATATCAAGAAATTAGCTGGCATTTCTTCCTAATTCTGACTGTCCAATGAGATAAGTTAACATGCAATATGTAATAGAATTAGGTTTTGATGTGGATTATTTGATGAATAATTCAGTTATTTCTGTAAGTTTTTATTAAAAATAATTATTGCTTACCTATGGTATAATGAAACTTAACAGAAGACAACAAATAATTTTCATTAGATATTTTTTAAATGTGAGGGTAATTCATAGAAAATTAAAGCAGAATTTAAGAATGTTTGTGAAGAAATAATATTCTTAGGTAGGCAATTATGAGTAAGATAATCATCAAAATAGCCAAAGTCACATGATTCGTCCACAAACCCCAAGGTGAGAGATCAATGTTCTGCAGTTCCAAGAATTCTTCACCAGAACATCTGAAATTAAACACATAAAGAATGTAACTTCATTCCTAGAATCTATGAAATTTTAGTCAATACAGTTGCTGTTCCTTAAAGACATCTCTATGCACACAAAATCTTCAATAATTATCCCTTCATATATAATACCTATGAATCATTAAATAAATCAAAGGGGTATACATATCCTATATATTTAAAAGAGGAAGGGAAGTAGGCTTAATGAACTTGGCCAAGTTTATAGTCACATTAAGAACCAAACTTCTAGCTTGATCAAATTCATATGTTTTTAAGTCTCTAATGCTGCCCTCTTCAAAGGGCTGAAATGATTATCAAGTGACCTTTCACTTACTCCTGATGGGGAAAACTGTGGCCTAAGTTATGACACCTATGCCCCTTCCTAAGATGATCAAAGTTGTTTGCAGTTCTGCTTATCCTCAAGACAACCTTCCCAAAAACATAGGCTAAGAATTCTAAAACCAGGACCAGAGAAGAGCAAGGGCTTCCAGCCAGAGTTATGTTTGTCAGCTGTCACTCCAATATTAGGATGAGCATCACAGATGCTAGGGTTCAGGATGTTACCTGCAGGCCCAGAAAACAGACTCAGACCTGAAGTACCAGCTGGAACAGAGCAGAATGGAGCATTCCTGCCACAGATAGAAAAGCACCTGATACTAAGACAGTATCAAATGTGCAGCCACAGTTATGGCCTGTTGTCTTGTGCATCTTGGCATTTAGAATTTCCTAAAATAGCCATGACCTCCCTCTGCTAAGAGGAGCTTCTTCCTTCCTCTTGTGAAGATGAGCCTATGTAAGTGTGAAGCCTGTGGTGGCTCCTCCTTATCTGGTCCCACATTTCCAACCACTGCATCCTCCCTAGAAGCCTGGGGGTGACTCTATGTTACAAAGACGCCACACCCAAATCAAACCAAGGAGAGTGGACAAAAATAGAAAATCTCTTTTCCTAGAGATTTTTCCCATCAGTAATTCAAATACAATATTGTCTTATTACTAAGAATTATTTCTAAGTTATTTGAACATCCAAAAGGGATTTAAAATACCAGTATTCTCTTTTCTTTCATTAAATTTGTATTAATATCAAATGATTAAAAACAGTAATAGAAAAGTAAAATATAAAAAGTACAAAACAAGATCTTCTCATTTCACTAAAACCAGCATTTCTATTTTAAGAACTTGATGCAAAAATGAGAATTCCTTCTTGATTTGTTGTGTTTATTCACTAAAGGACATAACCATTGAACCATTGATAGGGAGAATTCCAAGTCAGTCTCTCTCTCTCTCTCTCTCTCTCTCTCTCTCTCTCTCTCTCTCTCTCTCACACACACACACACACACACACACACACACACACACACACACACACACACACTCACACACATACACATAATGTGAGCAGAGGAAAGGACTAGATCCAGATCTTAATGTTACCCCCTTTATGTTACTGCAGCCCTTTTAGTGCCTACTGTGGTCCATGGGCTGGGCTGACAGCACAGAATCCATACATCCAGAGACTATAAGCTTTGCTAAACTATCAAACAGCCTGTTTCAAACTCAAATGCTCTAAAAACTAAAAATCACTCAAAAACTGAAACATTAATTTTCAACAGGCCCCCAGTGAACATTTCTATACAAAAACAATTTTGACTGTAGCATAATACAACATGTTCACATGCATTAGTGCACAATGACTCACTTTATGAGTGAGAAAATGTAGGCTCAGAAAGGTTTGTTGACCCTGAAAATTCTGTTCCAGCTCTAAGCCCAGGGGACTCTCTATATCTCATCACAGTAATAATAAAGCCTGTTAAGACATTGGACACAAACTTACATTACGTAGTTTGGACAGTTATCGCCACATGTTATACTGAGGGCTGGACAGAAGTATCGTCCCCAAAATTCATTATGCTGTAAAGCCTATGTGACAAAAAGGACAATTCAAGGTAGTTTTAAATTTCAAAACATTTCCAAAGAATCATAACAATTAAATCTTCAAGTTCAATCTTTATTGTTATTTCCAAAAATATACAAAGTTGCATATTCACAATATATTACAAATTAACTAATTTACCTGGAAATTAAGAGGCCTAAGGTTGGGATATTCCTTCCAATTGGCCAAGAAAGGAGATCTCTTGGTAGATCACCCCATAGCCCCTTCTTTCTTCTCTCTTTAACTGTATGACCATATAATCTTTATAACTAAAATGATGTTCTTTAACTGTATAATCCTATAATCTTTATAACTAACATGATGTAGTATTGCTCAATGAATATTGCTGACTTATGGTAATGATCTTTTCTTGTTTTCATCAAAATCACTTGTAGGAGTTAAAATCTTGGTTACAATGTATTAAGACATGGTTTTCTTTGGAGTTGATTCCTTTGCTAGAGCCATAGAGCTAGGAGTGTTATTTAGCCTCTTTGTTTCTCATAATTTCTCTTTAATCATATGCTAAGTATCCCAGTCTCCCATCCTCTCATTTATTTCCTTATTGAATGGAAACACAATGTTTTTCATCTGTCATTCTTTCCACTTTACTATAAGATTTATTCTCCTCACCTTTCCTCATCTGAAACAACAGGGTGACTGAGGAAAACCCCAGATGACTCCCTGACCTTGTGCTAAGGGATAATAGGAAGTACTCCTCCATTGCTCCTGGAAGGTGTCCACAGGTCATGGCAGGGGAAGTGAGACGCATAGTCTTTATTTTCATTGTTCCCACCTTGGGCACCTATTCACAATGATAGTCAAGGACAACTTACTGTAAAGCCATAATAAGGAATGCTGAAGTACTGAAGCCACAAGATCTGAGGAGCCATGCTTCCAAAATACAATGACAGACCCCCAAAAATCTACAAAAAGCAAAAATCATGAATTAGAACTGGTCCAGGAATTTCATGAGGAATTCTAGAGAAGAGCATCTTCAAGAATGCTATAACCTTCTAAACATTTCTGGTAGGAATAACTCTTGAAATTCTTTGACCTTGCTCTAAATATTAATCTTCCTTTGTATGTGTAAACCTCACATGGCCAAGACTGTTTAGGGTTTTAATTAATGAAAATATACTCAAGTCTATATCATAGATTTTATTTATTTGGAAGATCCTTAATTGTTAATACTATACTTTCATGTTTTTCTGTACTTGCAAACAATGGAAGATTAAGAAATACATTCATCTCTTGGTATCCAAGGGAGACCAGCTCTAGTACTCACATACATAGATACTCAAATCTGCAGATCTCAAATTCCATTATTTTAAAAGAGCATAGTATTTGCATGTAATCCCAAGCAAATGCTTTATACTTTAAATATATGTGTCCTTTGCATTTTAAATCATCTTCATATTTCTTTTACCTACTATAGTATAAATGTTGCATAGTAGTTTATACTATATACATATAACCGTATAAACTATATAGTTTAGGCAATAATAATTAAAAAAGAAAATGCACATATTCAGTACATACCTATTTCTTGTTCTGTATGTTTTTCATCAGTGATTGTTTGAATTTTCTAATGCAGAACCCACTGACACAAAGAGCTGACTACTGACTATCCTAATTATAACACCAACATGTGTTGCCCCTAATGATCCTGAAAATCTAGGAACTTATACAAGAATGTTCCTAAGCTTCACATACACCTCTCTATTTCCATACAACTGTAAGATTTGTTATTTATAAGGATTTGCTTTTTGCATCCACGACATTAATAATAATTTGGGGTTCAGAATTGTAGGCTTCATGTTTCCCAATGCCTAGAACTTATAAACTGTATAGCGTGGTATAGTACAGCAGAAAACATGGACAATCCCTCTGTTTAAAGCTATGAAAAAGTGATATTGCAATGCAGATTCAGGAAGGAGCGCTGGAGATGAAGGAGAGGCCCACATAACACTGGCCCCAACTGGGGTGAGGTGAGCCGGGATTTGCACAATGGTGGCAGTACCGTGGTGTGCCTGCGTATATCAGAATTGACCTACCAGAAGTGCCTGGTGTATAACATGACATCTCTGAGTGAAATAAAATTTTACGACTGGCTTTTAAAATTCTACACAAAAACTTCCAAATCACAATCAATGTATCAAATAAATCAAACAAAGCATCTTTATTTACTGAAGGACTTTTTTTTTAGTAAATGAAATACAAATTAGACATCACATTGTTGATGATATATATTGGCAGTTGACAAATTCAGAAATTGAACTAAACTTTGACAAGAGTATATGTAAGCCATGGTTTTATGGTTGCCTCAAAAATGAGCCCCAAATTATAGATAACTATACCACATTAATAAAAAGAACTTTTTTAAGTGTTGTATATGTGCCATTCAAGGGCATCTCTTTCTATTGTACCAGAAAGGATGTATACACCAATTGGCTGAGCATCCCTGTTTAGTGGATATTGTGTGGGGTGTGTGGTAATTGGCTCTGTTTATCTGTTGATTCATCTATATGAGTGCAAATTTTAGGACCATGAAAGATTATGACTTTGTAATCATTTTCTAAAAAGATGAAACAGAAACATATTGACATTATCGATTCTCAGGAAGCCAGACAACAGGTGACCTAATACTATGGACTTTAGAAATTTCCAGTAATTTTAAAACATTTTCAAAATGCAAGAGGCATCCAAGCTAGACCCCCGTTACACTTCTCATGGAGCTTCACTTTCACCTTGGGGTATAATGAATCCAACCAAACCAGCTCTGCTGCTTACACAGCTGGCAGTTCTCTAACACCAGCATGAAAGGCAGCCTGTGGTTTTTGCTAGGGAATCAATCATTATTCTTGTTTTTGAAGTCCTAATTTATAAACGTTCATAATCACCAAAAAGTCTTTTTTTAAAGCTCATTAATAAGGACATGGCTAAGATAAGTAACTACATGAGAACACTAGCAGAAAAGCCTATATAGGAGCAAGGAAGAAAAGTGGTACATTCTTTAATATAAACTTTAGTTCAGTCTATGGCATCCCGAAACCATCAGATTCCCACATCCAGAATCCTTAAAACAGACTTTTTTATGACAGGAAGGTGTCAGAGAAACAGGGGGAAAAATTCTGTTCCCAGAGAAGCCCAATTCACACTCACCAACATAAACGTAAAATAGAAGTTCATGACCTGTCTTGTTATAGTTACATCACTATGATTTATTCCTATGGCCAGTGACATGGAAATGGATGAAAAAGCCACCATCATGAGGGTAAAGATCATGATGAAGAAAGTCTCCACTGCTGGTTTTCATTCTTAAAGAAAACAAAGGATCAGTTTAACTGTGTAGCTCCCTGTGTATCTGGAACTGTTTATAGTGCCAATAACACTACAATATCCTGAGAAAGTAAGATCAGAACAACATCACTCACATGCAACTACCCTGTGTCACAAATTTAATTGTTTCTCTTCATGCGAATGAAGGGTAGCCATCTTTATAACGTAAATCCCCCTAGTATAATCACCACGTGGCTCTGTGATTGGGAATAGGGCTGCCAAGCTTCTTAAATTACTTTATAATTATCATGAGCTAATGCTCTGTATTAGAATGGTCTGAAGATTTTGGAACATCTGTAAGAATACTGATAAGAAGTCTACAATCTCTTTCTACATATCTCTGCATATCATAGATATTACCTGCCTATGTATATTTTTTTCTCTACATAGAGATACATGTAGTAAGATATAGAGAAAAAATACAGATAGGCAATAAATATCCCAGCTGGTGGCAACAGGAGTCTGCACAGCAGCATCTCATCTGGGCTGTGCCTTCTTGGACTAATCTGGAGTGTGTGGTGTGTGTTTTTGTTCTGTAGACACAAGCACATCAGTGGATACTACAGGGTGTCGTCTTATTTCTTTGGAAATATTTTATCTGACTGACTAGCCAGGAGGTTCTTGCCAAGTTTTATATTTACTTTTATAGTATACTTCATGGTGGGTAAGTAACAAGACAAAGGGGATGTGTCTCTAGCCTTGAATATGTGGAGATGTTAACTTCTCATTGCAAACACGCTTTTGGTTCCCAAAACTATAAAACAAGCTATAAGGAATCATGTATTGATGGTATATTCTCTAAATTAACTGGTTAATGTGGACACTTTTTCTAGACTTTTTCCCAACTGAACTTGAAAATGTATTTACGGAACTATATTTTTCTGAAGGATGCCATGTATCATACTCAAACATGGAAAGCATTTGTCGAATTATTTGAGACTGTGCTAGAGAAGCTGGGATATTTTTTTCCCACCACAGTGCTAGGACTGAAATTAGAGCCTCATACAACAGCCAAAACCAAGCCACATCTAAATATTCCACAGAAACTCAATGATTGATAATAAAATTAATACCCCCCCAAAACAAGCTAAATTGATTTTCATATAAACTACCTGAGAGAGAACTAGTTTTTTGTGTGACATAGGGCCATGAATAAATCAAAAAATGGGCTGGCTTTGTAGCTCAGGGATACGGCAATTATTTAGTATGTATGAGGCTCTAAATTCAGTCCTAGCACTGCGGTGGGAAAAAAAACAAAAACAAAAAAACAAAACAAAACAAAACAAAAAACCTTAGAAGTGATCATCAACAACTACTACAGAGCCAGTAAAAGGAAAAAAAGAACACCATCACACCTTATATAAAGGAGTTAAGCAGACGTGAATAGCCTTGTTTAGTCTGGTTATTTCCTGTGCATAAACTGCACATTCTTTGAGACATCTATGGCTTTACCAGGATTAGAATCTCTTAATGAGGAGAGTCCATTATAAGGAACAGCATTCTGCCTACAGTCTCTTCCCTCAGACAGTGCACGGAACAAACTACAGTCAGGAATAGTCAATAAGACTAGGTTCCTTCAACATCTGATATCAAGAGCAAACCAACCATAGTCCATCTACCTTCTTCCCTCTCCCTTCCCCTTTTGTATTTTCTTTTCTCTTTAAGACCTCTTCATAGTCCCTTCTACCATATGGCATGCTATGAATTTTCTGTTTTCAGATATCATGTCTCTGCCCTCATAAGAAAATAAAATCTATGGCAGTAGAGGTTTTAATTTTTACCCATTTCATTCACCAGTAGAGTCGAGTATCAAAATGGAACACATAACTCTTGAGTTGAACTTTTCAAATGAATTAATAAATGATAGTGAACAGCTATTAGAAAATACTGTATTTAGTTGATATTTTGTTTACTTGACACTTTTTTAAAAAATAAAATTTTGTTGAAGATTTTCCATTAAAATTTGTCTACATCATCAAAATTTTGAGTTATATAGTCCAGGAAAACACTTTAAAAAGCATTGCAAAGGTAGAAATGTAATTGTGTCTTACCGGATGTGTTATTCAGCTTTTTATCATTGTGAAAAAATACCTAAGAAAATCAACTTAAAGGAGGTATTATAACTTTCATATGAGGTGTCCCCTGAAAACTTATTTGATAATGCAGCAATATTCAGAGGTGGAATGGTTGAATTGTGAGAGCTGTAATCTGACCCGTCCATCCATTACTATGGAATGTCTGAGTAGTAACTGCAGACACATGGGGTGTGGTAGGAGGAGGTGGGTCACTGGGGAGCATGCCCAGAAAGTATTGTTCTTCCTGAGGCCCCTTCTTACTCTCACTCTCTGCTTCTGAGCATTTACACTTATTTGTATAAGTGCTACCTCCCCTTGGGCCCAGAACAATGGAGTCAGTCCTCTATGAACTGAGACTTTCTGAAACCATGAGACTCAAATTACCTTTTCCTCCGGAAGTTGTTTTCTGCTATTTTGGTCACAGAAAAAAGGACACTGACAGGAGATAAGATTTATTTTGGTTCACAGTTTCAGAGGTTTCAGTCCATGGTCTATTAGCTGAATTGTTTGGGGCCTGAGGTGAGGCAGAACATCATGGCAGGAGGGCATGATGAAGAAAAGATGCTTACCTCACAGCAGCCAGGAAGCAGAGAGAGCAAAGGAGGAATCAGAGACAAGATAATCCCTTCCAGGGCAACCCCCCACCACCCCAGAGACCACTTATTCCAATTAGGCCTCACCTCCTACTTTCCCAACCTCCCAATACTGCCACCAAACTATAAATCCCTCCATCCTTTGATGAGGTCAGATGATCCAACCACTTTCCAAGAGCCTCACGTCTGAATACTGCTCTATGGGGACTATGCCCTCGACACATGAGTCTTGGGGGGAAGACTTACATCATTTTCAAACTATTACACTGGTTCAATTGACTCTTTCTATATCTCAAATAGAATAGGAATGACAAATGAATGGGAGGATGGGTAGAAGATAAAATAATCCTGGAGCAGTCCATATCAGAACAAATAGCTCTCACATGATTATTTCACAGCATAATTAGAAGAGTCTGTCAGTTACCTGTGCTATCCAGGGCTGGGGACGACCCACCAAGTTTTGGAATGAACGCCAGGTGATGACTATGAGCTGATGACCAAAAGAGGTAACATAGGAGATCTCCTCCCTGAATAAGCTCTTCTTGTTCTGATCATTTGAGAGTTGTTGTAGTTCAGATTTTGTTTCTCCACAGATGGAGGATTTTGTATAAAAATCAGCTAATGCTTCTATGACTGACTTTTCATTCTTTGAAGGCATTTCACTGTTGTTGGCTGGATTAAAAGTGGATAACAGGCCTCAGATTACTACTTCATTAGTAACAGATTACTACCAGTTTTACCAGATTTTCTGTGAACTCTTATTTGTATAACTCCTAAATTCTGAAACTGGAGTACAAAAAAACCAACATAATCATTGTAAATTAGATAAAAATACTCACAGTATTCACTGACAACTAAATTTATTTGGTTACCACATTAATATGTAAATTCACTAGGCTGTGTTTTAATGAGCTACTGCATTGCTAAACCTTAACCAACTTAATTTGGCAAAAATATAGAAATGTTAGAGATTCACATACCTTTTGACTTTTGCTTTATTATACCATTAATGATTTCAAAGAAGACTTCAACAGGATTGACGTAGTGCTCACAGCTGTAACCTAGAAAAGATACCAGCAAGAACTCCACATAGGTCTTGGAAAATAGAGCAGACTCAGTAAGTCTGATGGAGGTAAGGCTAGGGAAGACTGACTCAATAATTTATTTCTCCTTGTTCTTTTTTCATCTCACTGATTTATCCTTTCCTCTTATACATTTAGTCCTACAATATTTCATACACTCTGTTCCTAAGTTAAAAAAATTCCAAAACATTTTTGAAATCTTATATTAATTCTTACTTCTCATAAATCTTTGAACCGCAAGTAGCTTTCAATATGTCTTGGTGCTTATTAGTACTTCTTAAAAAATCTAAATATAGGTCCAAGAAAAAATATTAAGTTTCTTGTGAACTTTCAGTTCATGTAAAGAATACTGAAGCATCAATATGCATATCAGCAAGGACTTCTTGGCTACCTATTAAATCCAGAGATCAAAAAAATCACCTCTCAAACTGCCATAATCCCAGATAGACAAGAAATTCCCATAAGAAGCACTATCAACAGAATGTAACCAGTACAGCACACCTGAGCTCTCACCTCAACTTCCTGTGGCACAATCATCTAAACTTGGCCTGAGCTCTAACTTTTCAGTTCATTTTCTCTGGATTCCTCAGATTCACATGTATTTGATTATTTTCAAACAACAAAGATTTAATAAAAACAAATTGAGGAAGATAATATTAACAATTTGATTTAGGGTCATGGAGAAATAATACCCAAAAACTTCTAAAAAGAAGAAGATGGATAAGCCATTAAAGAAATCATAATATTTAATCTGAAATAGAACCAAGCAGCCTGGAATGTTTGGTCCATTAATGTCAGATTCAGGGCCAGCCATTCCACTCAAGACCACATCACTCAAGACCTACATCTTCAAACTAAAATTACTAGAAAATGCAGCAGCATCTCATGAACCCTCAGGAAGGCAGAGCAAGATCATGTGTCAGGGGAAATACTGGACAACAACAATCTGTTACATGGTCCAAAAGACAATGATTTGGGACTTTTAAAAAATGTTCAACCGACAAAATAACTAGCTGTAAATCCAACATGTTAATTATTTAACTGTAAGGGAAAGGTCACCACAACTGGGAATAGAACAAGCAATGAATTGCCCTTGAGAAATACATGTGTATTTCCCCCCCCACACACACACAGTATGCATACTCACATAGGAGAAGAGAAAGAGAGAGCCCTGAACAATAAGCAAGTGCTGCAAAACTGATCAAAAATGTTTTAGGGTGGTGAAAATCCAGTTAGGTCTATGCAAAGATCAAGCAGCACTGTTGCTACCCCCTCTGCTCTCCCCAGGAGTCTATGAATGAAGGATCATGCATGAAAAGGTCAACTACACCTGCTGATTTGAAGTACTCCAAAGCCATCTTGGCAGGACCATGGTACATGAGTTTTCCTGAGGCCAATATGGTGAGGCTGTCAAATAGCTGGACGATGGAATACTGAGAATGATAAATAGAGAAGATGATTGTTGGTCCCTGCTCTGAAAGGCTAAGTGAAAAAGGGAAAATAATGAATTATTAAACTTCCAAACCTTGCACTTCTTGGTAAAATACTTTATTCCTGTCAGTAGAGCATTTTCTCTCAGTTCAACTTGATCTCGTCCCACAAACTTCTCATTTCAATTCATATTATATACTTGGTGTTAGCACAAAAGGACAGGGCCGGATGCAAACTTCATGGATCATTTTAGCCTTTTATTCCAGAAGGGGAATACATTCACAGGAATGGACCCACTCTTCTAGTGGAAATTGAGCCCCTGGACAAAGGAGGCTTCTGGGCTTATATAAGCTATACTGAGAGGTGACTTAATTAATGATCTTATTAGTTTGGGGCACTTAGGAATTTGGGATATGACATACTGGGTGAAATGGGAGAGATCTAGGGTCAGTGGTCAGTTTGGGCACTCAGGAAATAGGTTTGTGAGAATTTGAAAATTTGTTTTTACTGGGAAATATTTTTACTTGGGGAAGAATGGAGGGTCTGGGGTCAGCGTACAGTGCTTGTCTCTTTCCCTTCAGGGTCCTACTGTACTGTCACTGGGAAAGGGTTTATTTGGGGAAGGATTAATGCTTTGGCTTCCTTTCTAGGGATTGTTCTGTCACTGGGAAGAATGAACTGGGAAAGGATCAATGCCGTTAATGTGCTAATTTTCTTTTTACATCCTCTGTCCAAGCCATACTATTTTAGGGTTTGTCATATTCTATATCTCATACTTGGAAACCAGGGAACCTAAATTTAATGGTCTTTTAAAGAAGATAAAGATTCTTAAAATTTGATGCATCAACAGTCTAGAATTGGCTAGAATTTTAGTGAAAATGCAGGTTCCTATATAGTCTTCCCAGACAGTGAATTACAATATCTGAGGTTATGTATAGGGAATCTGTATTATTAATAAGCATCACAGATAATCTTTAAGTACACTCATTTTGAGGAGTAGTTATGGACCAATGATTAAAATAATGTCATATAACTATTTCTCATTGATCATTTAACTATTCTGGCTCATTAGGAATTGGTTTTCACTTCTATCCTCATGATCTATTATTACTAAGCACTCAGAATATCTTCACTAAATGCTTTAGAGTTAAACTCATTTCCATTTACAAAATGTTGTTATAAGGCAGTTCTAATATTATCATTTCCCTCCATTTTACAGATAAGGCTAAAAGGTCAAGCAACTGAACAGGGACTCACAGTTACTAAGGGGCAAGTTTGGGATCTGAGCTCTGAACTAATGCTAAGCTAGGAACACTGCTACACTATCTTTTATAGAAGTTATTACTTATGGGAAGAAGAAACAAAGGCCACAGTCACTATTCAAAACAGTTATTGAAATTATTTTAAGAGAAGAATCATTTTAATTTAAAAATTTGATAAGCACCTTGTGCATCTAGCAATGTATCCAAGAAAGTTCTGATTCAATGAGAAACACAAGATAGGAATCTGTAATTTCAACATGATGATTAGAAGTAGCTAGTGGTTCCTTGTAAACAAACAGAGGGTTACAACCCAGTCTTAAAATAATATAAGTAGAATATTGAAAGCACTAACAGGAGTGAGTTAAGAAAAGAGATACTCCTGGTTAAAGAACAAGGTAACAAAGAGTAAACTGAACAGGTCTATTCTGAAAATACCAGAAGCTGTTCTGTGTCACACAATAAGCAGTGCTTATGTGTGTGCTTGTCTTGGTGTTGTGTTGGGTGAAAAAGATAACTAAAGTGAGGAGCAAAACAAACTCATGATGAACCCTTCACTTAGAAACTGGAACTTTAAAGGCCATAATGAGTTGGGTAATGTCTGGAAGATGGAAATGGGATTGCCTGGGAGCCATGTCATTCAATGAGTGCTGACTGTAAATAGACGGTATGGAGAAGCAGTGAAATCTGAACAGCCCTGGATTGAATCCTGGCAAGCCATGCTTATTGACTGGGGAGTGCAGGCAATGGTGTGGCCTCCCTCATTGGAGTCTGTAGTAGGTAGTATTTGGAGTGCAAAGGCATTATGGCAGAAAAAAAACTATGTAGGGAGTACCAGAGAGAGCAGGAGGGGCTATAGATGCAGTGAAGTATGACAGTGAGGAATCCAGGTGAGAAGAGCAGGATTTCATCTGTATTATATTTGCATCCTTTCTGTTAGTATGAAATATTTTTCTATATTTTTAAAGATGATGTTTAAATCTCAGCTATTGAAAATTTTCTTATAAGTGATCCCTCATTTTTTTCTTTCTTGTAAGAGGAAAGTAATTTCTTTCATTTCATTCTTCCACATCTTCAAGCCCCAAATCTCAAAAGTTTGTCTCCATCCTCCCATCCCAAGTCTAATCCTGAGCTGATCCTGTTGAGTCCCTTGAAAACAGACCCAGAAACTGCCCAATTCTCATCACGATTAGCATAGTCAAAGCTCCATCCTCCCTTAGTAACTCCTTCATGGGGTCTTCCCTCACCTTGCCCAACTGCACAGTATTCTCCACAATCATTGCTCTGCTTTAAACTCTCAAACCATTACCATGTCCCCCAGTGACAGTAAAAGCACACATCTGATATGGCCTATGAGATCTATGCAATCTGCCAAGAGCCCAACTCCACCTCATATCCTAATCCACCTGTGATGGTCTGAACTGGGTCCTCCCCAAACTCAGGTGTTGAAGCCATATCCCCTAGTACCACAAAATGTGGCCACATTGGACACAGCACCTTTGAAGATGTTATTAAAGTTAAATGTGGTCTTCGAAAGTCGCTCATCTGCCTTTCCAATTAGGAGCAAATTAGGACAAAGACACACAATGAAGTTGATGGCCATCTACAAGCCAAGGAGAGAGGCCAAGGAAGAAACCACCCTGAGGATGCATTGATCTCAAATTTATACTTCCAGAGCCATAATAAAATTAAATTTTTTGTTAAGCCCCCAGCCAACCTCAACGACCTTTAGTCCATGGGTCTGTCCCTCAGGCTTCTTTGATGTCCACACACCAGATATGACCTGCCTCAGGGCCACTGCTTCTTACAACCAGAACTCTCTTCTGAATTTACAGCACCTCTCTCTCTCTCTCTCTCTCTCTCTCTCTCTCTCTCTCTCTCTCTCTCTTTCTCTCTCTCTCCTCATGTGTCACATGCTTGTGGTCTTACCTGACCTTTCTGCTATTTTAAAAGCTTCCCAACTTCACATGAACTTCCTTCCCTATGCTCTTGTTTCATCTTTCTTGAACTGCTTCTTGTATATTGACTGTATTCCACTAACCAAGAGGAACACTTTTTTAGATTCTGAATCCTCTGCACCAAGAATACCAGGTGAACAGATAGCAAATAAATTAAAAAACAATGTTGCCATAGCATTTACCTTTTCAGGAGTTTAATGACCTTATATGCTGTGTTCCAGTCTAAACCAGTTGTGGGCTCATTCAGGAACAAGATGGAAGGATCAAGGATCAACTCCATTCCTATACTAATTAGTTTTCTTTCTCCTTTAGATTTCACCTAAAACACAAATTATTATCATCATCCACATGAATGAATATAGTCACTGTCATTTGATGAATTAAACTGTACCATTCTTCATAGAGACATGTTATCTCATTATGTTGATTATTCTATATGTTAAGTAAATGACACCTGGGAGAAGGAGAGGTTTCTCTTATCATATGCATAAGGTGAGGCCCAGAGCAAAGTTATCAAGTGATTATACCTGATATGATATAAAATTAACTAGAGTGATAGTAGTGGTAATATCATGTATTATTAAAGCTCAGGCTCTAATAGTCCTGTATGTTCCTCACCAAGTCAAGTATTTAGTTTTAAGAGAGTAAGTTACAACACTAAAAAAATATGACTCTGACATAAAAAAAAATCCCTACTAAGATAGGAGAGGAAACTATCTATAGTGATCTTTCAGTGTTTTCTAACCACCTCCCACTGACACACTGCCTCCACAAAACAATCCCAAAGGGATTGATAAAGAGAGTCAAGTTGGAGCCAGGAATGTACACTTTTTATCATACCATTTCAGCATATTTTCAATTTCATAATTTTTTACCCAAAATGTTGTTTTCTATACCTTAACTTACTTGGAATTCCTGATTCATCTTTTCAGAAAAATCCAGAAAAGCGAATATTCCACAGGGCAACTGGCCCAGTCTTTGCAATGAGTAAATATATATGCAGGAGAGAAAGAAGGTTTGGGGGAGGAAGGAAGTAGAAAACACATCTGGAATTTGGAGTCTCCAAACAGATGATATCCAAATGCTACTCATGGCCCTTGATTGGGTATCATTAACAAATGAACTATAAAAGACATTTGGGTACCTTTATCAAAATGTCATATGCTTGTACAAATATGCCACAATGGAATCTATTATTCTGTATAATTATTATAAACTAATAAAAAAACTTGAATGTAAATATATAGAGTTGATGCTTAATATTAAAAGTGCTACACAAATACATGATATTACCACTACTATCACTCTAGTTAATTTTATATATCTCCCTAAATAGATAAAAAACTTCAAAAGAAAAGTATACTAAAAATGTAATTGCTTGGAGTTTTAGGAAACCTTTCCCTACAAGAGATTTTTCTTAAATTTTTTCTCTACTTTAAGTAACAAATTACGACCAATGTCGTGGAATCTTATGGAATTCAATTTTTAACAAGCTAATCAGTATTGAAGAGGGGAATACAATGAATAATTTACAAAGAAAAAAGTCAACAAGATACTGAATGTCAAATGTCTGTCCTATTTTTTCATCCTCCCTTTATATCCATGTTGATCTACTTACCTGTAAAACAAAACAAAGCAAAACGGATTTTTAAGATTAAGAAAACCTTAAAAATTGGGAACTTAAAAAAATGATTTTTATTAAATCTTCATCAATCACGAGTCTAAAGCAATTGTATATTGTATACCATGATTGTGACAAAAAATATGGACTTAAAACAGCTGATTATACAGAGACACTTTTTAGAGACATTTTATTGATTGATAATGTGTTGATAAGGTAAGTAAATGTACTTATTTCCTTTTGCAATTATGTGAGAAGAGGTAAACAAATGAGAAATCAAAGAGAAAGATGTAAGAGTCTGGAAATAAAAACAACAACAACAAAAAAGACTGGAGAGAATGAGAAAAGAAAACTGTGAAAGAAAGAAGAAAGGCTTTACAAAATAACTTTATCATTCCACAAATTAGAAGTAACTCCAGAAGCCCAATTACAACAAAGTGAATCACAGCACAAGAATTAGCGAGTCCCAATCAGCTCACAACAGAAGGAGGTAGTGAAGGAAAAGCAGAATTAAGAATTGGGTGACAAAACAAATGCTTTAAGATGCAATATTACAAAGTTTGAGACCTGGAGAGACTTGATGATAGGTTACTTGAGTAGAAAAAGAGCACAGAGTCCCCTAACCCTAAAACTGAACCAGGTAGGTAAAGTGGGACTGGGCAACAAAGAGAGAAAGGAGGGAGCAGAAAAACTCTTAAGCTCACCCACTTAAAAACAAGAAGAAAGGCAGACAAAATTTAAAGTGTGACAGGAACATCAGGGTTCTTAGAACAAATAGCTTAAAACCAAATCTGAAAAGAAAACTGAACTGGAGTCCACAGTCCTTCCACCCCTTAAAGTTATCCCTTAAATCACCATGGCCATTTCCCATACCTAGACAGCTGCATTAAAGAACACAGAGTTCCTGTGCTCATAGAGTTGCTGCACTCAGTCAGTCACCAGGATCCTCACCACCACTAAAAGGATCTGATAGAGGGTAAGAGGTACACAGTGACCCATGGCACTCATAGGGACACTCCAGATTCTTCATCCTGAACTCCTACGCACAATAAAAACAACCAACATACAACACTGCACCCTCCAAGCAGACAGCTTCAAGCCCCTGAGCTGACAAACTGGAACTGCCTGGAGGAGGTTCACAGCAACTTGCAAATTGGCTCCTATGCCCCTGTAATATGAACAGATCCACAGCCAAAGAATGATGGTAATTTCCTAAATGTCCAAACCCCACTGAAATCTAAATCAAAATTCAACAAGGTTTTTCTTTGCCTAAGCATGGTTTACTATAAACAACTTTAATATTAACTTTGATAATATATATAACTCTTTAATTTGAATGATAGTTGTTACCCAATAACTAACATTGTACCCTCAACCCATATGAAAGTATTTCATCCAATGGTTTAAAGCATTAATTGGAATCAATCCTATCTTCGCTTTTCTAGCTCTAGCTGATAAATGTTCCTCTTACCCCTAATTCATCTTCTTACCTTATCTGCTACTATTTTAAATATACAACATTTATTTCTCTCTATATCTGGGTCTGAATTACCCTTTTATAACTTTACTCTCTTTTTCTTATTTTCGGTATCTCTTTTCCCTCTCCGTTTGCCCAATCTTTCTCCTTTCCCCCATTTAGCCCTCATTTAAGTATAGTAATTTTACTAAATTAAATACCAATTTTTTGGCCTGTTACAGAAGTTTATTCCAAGTTTACACTGGATTTGAGGAACCATAAAAAACAAATAGCAAGAAGTTTTAGTTTCTCATAAGGTTGAACAGCATGAGGCTTAGCTCAGAAGCAATTATAATAAAGAGGGTGGCACCTCTGAAAGTAGTGCTGATATTGGGATAAGTAGAAGTCAAACGTGGTATAAAAAATGAAAAATCAATATGTGGATATTCAACCTACCCAGGACTCTTGAGAGAAAGAAACTCACAAAATAGTCCCTCCCTTAAAAGAAGAAGTGAGAATTATACCCATACAAGGGTAGACATACAAACAGTATAAAAAGGCAAGAGAATGAACTACCCCAATTTTTATATAATGCTTCAACTGACTTCATCAACACTATAGTAGAGGAAATGTCAGAGAAATAATTTAGAAAGTTCATAGTTAAAATGTTCTATGACCTAAAGGAAGATGTAAGAAGTGAAACTGAAATAAAATACAGGAAGTAAAGATTATTTCAATAAAGATAAAAAAAATTCTGAAAAGGCATCAAATGGAAATGTTAGAAATGAAAGACTCAAGAAACCAAATTAAAAACTTAAATAAAAGCATCATCAATAGATTAAAATACTTCAAAGATAGATTTTCAGGCCTCAAAGACAAAGTATATAATCTTGAAAATAAAGCTGACAATAAAGAAAAGAGGTTAAGAGACCATAAGTAAAATATTTTTAAAAATGTGATAACATTAAATGACCAAATTTAAGATTCATTGGGATACATGAAGGCTCTGAAATTTGAGCTAAAGGGATGCACAGTCTTTTGAATAAAATAATACTAGAAAAATTTCCGAACCTTAAGAATGAGATAGAAATCCAAATAAAAGAGGCATAAGTATTACAATTATAGAAAAATCACAATAGATCCACTCTAAGACACATTATAATGAAAATGCCTAACATACAAAATAAGGATAGAATTGTAAAAGCTGCAAGAGAAAAATGATTGGTCACATTTAGAGCTAAACCAATCCAAATTTCAATTCATTTCTCAACACATACCCTGAAAGTCAGGAGGACTTGGAATAATATATTCCAAGCTCTGAAATAAAATTGATGCCAACCAGTAATTCCATAGCCAGCAAAATTAAGCTTCAGAATTGAAATTGAAATAAAAACTTTCCATGATAAACAGAGCCAATAGAATTTATAATTAGAAAGCCTGACTTACAGGATACACTCATGGGAAAATTTTATGAAAAGGAAATGAAGAATAAAAATGATAAGCAGATAATCACTCCCCCGGAAAGCCGGGGAGAAAAAAAATGATAAGTGGCATAGGAATAAAGAGTACTAGTAGAATAGTCAAAAGAAAATCAAGTCCACTTTAAACATTAGAAATAAAACAAAATGAGCATAAAAATCATCTCTAAATAACAAATTTGAAGGTAAATGGTTGAAAATCTTTAATCAAAAGACACAGGTTGGCAGATTGGATTAAAAAACAGGACCCAACATTGTGCTGTCTCCAAGAGACTCACCTTACAGGCAAAAACATCCACAGACTGAAGGTGAAAGGATGAAAAAGACATACCATTCAAATTTTACTCATGAACAATCAGGGGCAGCTCTTCTCATATCAGATAATGTAGACATTAAGACATAATAAATCAGAAGAGACAAAGAAGGTCACTTCATGCTGCTTAAGGGAGCATTTCAGAAACATAATGATTGTAAATATTAGTCCCCCAAACAAAAGAGCATCTACATACATCCAACAAACAAAATTTTTGATTTAAAAAATGAAATCAATATTATAAATCAACAAAACACTAATACTAGGTGATTTTAACACACCTTTATCATCACTGTATAGATTCTTCAACATAAACTAAATAAGGATTTTACAGAATTAAAAAATAAAATGAATAAGTGGAACTAATAGTCATCCATGAAATATTTCATCAATCAATGACTTGTTTCACTTTCTTCTCAATAGACCATGTTTTAGGTCATAAAGCAAATCTTTGCAAAATAGAGAAAATACCTTGCATTCTATCAGATCATAAAGGAATGAAGTTAGAAATCAATGATAATATTTTTAAAAACCCACTTTAACACCAGGAGATTAAATACTACACATTTGAATGATGAATGCATAGTAGAAGAAATCAGAGAAGAAATAAAAAGAATTATAAGTAAAGGAGAATAGTAATACAACATATTAAAAGCTCCAAGTTCATAGCATTGAGCTCATATATTATAATAATAGAAAGATACCAAATAAATAATTGAACATTACATCTCAAGGCCATAGAAAAACAAGAACAAATACACCAATACCAAAATCAGTAGAAGATAGGAAATAATTAAAACCAGAGCAGAAATCAATGAAATTGAGAATAAAAAAAAATGATCAGAGAGATCAACATAAGAATTGGTTTTTTGAAAGGATAAACAAGATTGATAAACACTAACAAAAAGAAAGAAGGCTAAAAAACAAATTCAGGATGAAAAAGGAATTAGACTAGAAACCCTGCACCTGCTAAAAGGAAATGTAGGCCCAACACTCCAACAAATCAGCAAAGGAACTGACTATTTAAATAAGACTCCTAAAGTGCAAGAAATAGAATAAATTCAGTAAGTGGGATGGCATCAAGTTAAAGTTTATGAATGGCAGAGGAAAGAATTAAGAGCATGAAGAGAAAACCTACAGAATGGGAGAAAATGTTTTCCATCTGCTTCTCAGGGCATTGATATCCAGAATATACAAAGAATTTAAAAAAAAAACACCAAATAAATAAATGAAAAATCAGTAAGTGGGCAAAGAAATTAAACAGACACTTCTCAAAAGGAGAAATACAAACTCTCAATAAATACATGAAAAGTGTTTAATATCTGCTAATCAAGGATATGCAAATTAAAACTACATTGAGATTTCTTCTTGATCTAGTTAGAGTGGCAATTATCAAGAATATAAGTAACCATAAATGTTGATTAGGATGTGGAAAAAGGTACATTCATACATTGTTGGTAGGACTAAAAATTAGTGCAACCACTCTGGAAAGCAGTGTGGAGATACCTTTAAATACTAGAAATGAAAACATCCTTTCACCCAGTTAGCCCACTCCTTGATATATCCAAAACATTTAAAATCATATACTATAGTGATAAAGTCACATCAATGTTTAAAGCAGCACAATTCACAATAGCCAAGTTATGGAATCAAACTAGGTGCCCATCAAGAGATAAATGGGCAGAAAAAATAAAGTGGTAAAAATATAAAATGGAGTTTTACTAAACTGTAAAGAATGACATTATGCCATTTGCCAGTACATGGATGGAACAGAAGTCTATCAAGCTAAATGAAAGTAACCTGTTCCACAAAGCTTAGGTTCAAATGTTTTCTCTGATATGTGGAAGCTAATCCAAAATAAGAAAACTAGAAGAAAGTTCAGTGAGGTAGAAAAAGGAGGATGAAGAGGAGAAGGAGGGGTGAGATAAGGAGAGACAGTGGAATGAGTCTGACCAAACTTTCCTATGTGCCTATATGAATGAACAACAGGAAATCTTCTCATCATATAAATCCAAAAGACATTAATTTAAAAAAAAAACTATAAGTAAATAGCTGAAGTTTCAGTAGAGTAGAGGGAAGGATACAGGGCAGGGAGGTTAGAAGGGGAAGCGAAAGCACTGGGGACTGAACCAGAACAAATTATATTCCATGCTTTTCTAATTATGTCAAAATGAATTGTAGTGTCATGTGCAACTAAAAAGAACCCATTTAAAAAAAATCCTTGAATTCTTGTCATTTATGAAACACAGAAGTGATTTCAGAAAACAATACAACAATGTCCCCCAGAAGAAGAAAGGGGAAGAAAAGTAAAAAAGGAAAGAAATAAACAACAACAAGAAAAGTGCAAAGACATCAAGTGATCTGTGTCTTGAGCAATGAGGGTGGGCTCTCTCCACATAGACCAACTCCACCCCAGGATTAGATCACGGTTAAGATTATTTCTTCACTTAATTTACCCCTTTAAAGTAGGAATCTGGACACTTCTTTTTATCACTACAGAAAGCAGCCAGTTTTGACCATACACATCTTAGGAAACTTCTGATTAAGGTCATATTGCCCACATAGGGAAGTCCTCTTTCCTGGTTATGAATCTGTCAGGAATTTTCACATTACTTTGGAATCTGCCACTTCACAGAGACCTAACTTTTCAATGACCTTTTTGATTCGCTTATTTTTTCTCTTCTTTGACATAGTTGTTGGAAGTCGAAGAGAAGCTGAGAACCACGTTTTCTCTCACTGTCAGGGTGCTCATCACGACATCATCCTGAAGGGAAATGTGCTTTCAATGAGTCATACTGAGTCTTTTCTAAGACCATCACTCCAGCGAATGTTTAAGTTTGTTCACAGAAATAACAAACCCATGGAAAATTTCTAGGTAATGGTGAACTTTCAACTCTAAACATTTCAGTGACTCCACAAAGCTTCAGAGCCCAGGGAATAATTTTCCTTCCCTATCTTCACACCCAGATGGAGCACAGGTGATTATGGTGACTACTAAGCACTTCCAGAATGCTTTGTATGAGGATTTGACAGGGGCACCTTTTAGGAGAAAAAGAGAAGTGAAGGAAGGGCAAAAGGGCAACAGTAGACCCTTTGGAAATGATTCAAAGTTCGAACTGTTACCATTGCCTACAGGTTCATATTCCAGATCCTTTCTTCCTCTCCTTAACCTCTTTGTCAGTCTTAAGGGAGATGATGTAAATTCGGTGTAAATAAGATTGGTTCCTTGAGCATGTTCAATTGGAAGCATGATATACTACAAGCCAAGGCTCTTGCCCATATAGAAACAGGGGAAACCTAAAAGGAAAACCTACCCATACTTACCTGTACCACATATCCTGAATTGCATTGGAAATTGTCAGGGTGAGGTACCTCATGTACCCAAACATTTTCATATAATACTCTTGGTTCTTTCCTTGCAGCTAAGATATCTAATAACCTATAAAAGGACACACATGTTGTGAGATTTTTCCTTACTACAAAGGTCACATCTCTCACTTATTCTGAATCCAAATTCTGTTCAGGTTAGAAAGTGAACTAGCCAAAATATTCTGTGGTTTAACATATGCGTGTACATGCACGTAGACATGCAAATTCTTACTTTCCTTTATCATGTGGTATAAGAAAGCCAAAAAACATTAAAGCAAGATATCATTGGCTTATCCAGTACAGATCTTCCAAGTGACCCTCACCTTTATGGATCCAACCCAAGCAATAGGAGCCTTTACCTCTGAGGTATGTCCCACTGAGACCTTCAGCTCCTTATCTACATTTTTAATATTATTCCCTTATTTTCCTTTCTCATTATCTCAATAACAAGGTCAACTGCTTTGTGTTAATTACTTTATCATGCTGTGTTTGTAATACTGAATTTAATAAGAATTTCTGGTCCTAGGATTAAAACCATAAGATAGTCCAAATGCACATTATCCACAAGACAAAAGCCAAGACATGAAAAGAAAATGCATGTGATTTGTAAAAGCACACAGAAACAGCACCAAAAGACTTATTTGTGCTTTCTGTTATACTCACAATGATTTGCCTCTACCTTGGGGTCCCACGATGGCATTAAGGCCAGGTTTCATGATCCTACTGTAAACACAAAAACATACTGATTTATTATTTTACTTTTTAAAGAGTTCTATAGGCTTAGGGGCTACACTAAATATATTATTGAAGGCTAATGAAATTGCAGACATATAACAAGAATCAAATTTTAAGGAAAAAAATAATTGGTTAAAAATAGTCTAGTATACATAGGATATGAATCACTAGTCAAGACCTATGAAAGAAAAGCCTCAGATCCTTGAAAATCCCTTTCATTTATTTATGAAGCCACTAATCCCTAAATAGAAATGACACATTCTATATCAACAGTCTGTGAAATTCTTGTAAATAATCTCCATTCCTCTTACTCCTCTTAAACAGCTTCTGAATAATGTTTGATGATCAGCCTCTTCAAATTCCCTGGCCTGTTTCCCAGTCAAGAAACACACAATTAATAAATCAATGATTTGTAGACTATCAGGAGTAGTGTTCTCACTTTTAAAATCTAATCAGAACAAAAGAATCAATACATCTTAAATAAAAATAAAAGACTGGAATAAAGCACTCTCGAGTATAAGAAACTATCACCTGTTCTTCACATTTGAGAAAAACACCTTACCAATTAAAAAAGCAAAACATGCCCTAGGATAGATGATTTACTGCTTTGTTCAGGATCTGATAAATGGACTGGAAAATGATCTGTGTAGAATTAGGAGACATCCCTCTAGCATGGATGTCCTTTGGGGATGTGCAGGCACAAAACAGATACAATTGTGCTTCAATCTAATTAAGTGTGTATGTGAGGGTAGTGAGTATTCAGATAGAGAAGAAGGGGGTGATGATGGCAGTGTTGACTGTGCTAAGACCCACGATGAAGTCAAATAGGCTAAATTTTGTCCTAAATATAAGAGGTAAAACTACTAAGAAAATTAAATGGAGGAAGGAGAACTAAGGGCAGGGACATTGCAGATGCACAGGAATGATCAAAGAGCAGTCTGACTTAGCCCATTCAGAACACTGGTGTCTATGCCAGTCTCTCTTTAGAACTGTTAGGTACCTCAAAATGTGTTCTACAGTGCCCCACAGCACTCACACCACTAGGACTTTGGCATTCATGGCCGGTGCCACCTAATCTGTCTCACAATGATAGTAGGGCAGCTGGGGGCTGAAGTGAAATGTACCTTTCACTTTGCTTTTTAACTAGGAACAACTCACTCAATGACTGAACTAATATAATGAGAGTGTGATAAACCAGGAACAAGATGTGACACAGAAAATTCTTACTCTTTTGGTAACCTTCCTCCCCCAGTGTAAAGACACACAAATGACTGGGTACATCTGGGGGTGAAGATCAGTGCTAGCATGGGTGTTTAGCATGTATAAAGTCTTGGGTTCAATCATTAGCAAACTCCCAAATTTAAAATGCTTGGGTACACTCTCAAAGTGCATTTGTATACAGTTCCTAATGATCTTCTTTATTCATATCTACCTAGAAACTGCTTCTAAAATGAGTAGGAAAAGCCTTCCTATTCCCTAAGTCTTCATTCAGTGCCTGGAAAACTTCCCAGGTTTTTAAGATTTGTACTCAAGGAAAGATCAAGCCATCCTCAATGATTCAACCAAAACCAAATGTAAATATGTAAAGGCAAAGTATTTCACAGATACCACTGTTTGGTTTTCTTTGACACTAAACCCAGTGTTGCAGAAAATGGTAGTAGTGTAGTTTCCCAAATGCCACAGTTCCAATGTGGAGCAGTAGCTAATTCCATATCCATTGAGACAGCTGGAAAGGATAAGCAAGGTAAATGAACCCTCACACAGAGTGTATTTTATATCTATTCAACCTGCATATATTCAAAGCATGGTACAATCACTTCTTTCATCACAAAATCTGTAGGGACAAACATATTTTAATTACTGTATTCACAAAGGCTTGTTAGCTTTTCATAAGTCAAGTCTATCTAATGTAGTAAAAGATCAAAGCCTGTTATCCACCATTTCTCTCCTTATTCTCCTAGTCAGGATTTCCTAAACCAACACGAGAGAGACAAGAAGTAGGCAAGATAGCAGGTGTTGCTGCATGGACAGAGATCCCATCCTAATACAGTCAAGGCCTCAGCCCAATCAGCCCTCAGATCCTCACCATTTCTTTTCCACCCATGCCTCAACATTTTCTATGCTATCTTATCACTTCCTTGATCTGAAGGGAGTTGCTGGCATTAACAAAGAAGTATAAAGTCACATAAAAAATATCTAGAAAACAGAATGAATGTCTAATTCCATATAGATCTGCAGCCACATTGAGTCAAAGTACTCTTTTATAACCACTCTCCAGCCTTGGGGAGCCAGGAAAAAGTTTTTGCTTTGTTTAGGAAGAATTTTTCCCTTAGGACACAAACAGAACTTATAGCAATGGTATCTATGCAAAGCCAAATTCACATCATATATTGGAATCAGAGACTCACAAATATCAGAAAAACATTGATACCCATAACGGTCAGTATCTGAACTCACAGAGGTACATGTGGTAGTGATAGGTTACATAGAAATACTCATTGCCCTCCTACTCTAGATCCCATTTCAACATTGCACTTTGAGTTCTGAATTTGTTGTGAGATGAAAAGAATAAAAGTCATAATTGCCATGTACTTTAAAAATATAATTATTTATTCCCAAATGACTTAAAATCATCATACTACAGTGACACAACCACATCAACATTTATAGCAGCCCAATTCACAATAGCTAAACTATGGAACCAACCTAGGTGCCCTTCAACAGATGAATGGATTAAAAAAATGTGGTATATATACACAATGGTATATTACTCAGCCTTAACGAAGAATGAAATTGTGGCATTTGCTGGTAAATGGGTGGAGCTAGAGAATATCATGTTAAGCAAAATAAGCCAATCCCAGAAAAACCAAAGGCTGAATGTTTTCTTAGGTATGTGAACGCTAATTTACAATAAGGCAGTGGGGGCTAGGGAAAAATAGAGTGGACTAGGCAGAGGGGAGTGAAGGGAAGGGAGAAGATATAGGGGTTGGAAGCTTAGTAAAATGAATTGGACATTATTACCTTGCCCTATGTGCATTTATGATTCCATGACTGGTGTTATTCCACATCATATACAACCAGAAGAATGAGAGGATATACTCTATTTCCATATGATGTGTCAAAATGCAAAATTCTACTGTCACGTAAAACTAATTAGAACAAATAAAAAATAGTTGATTTAAGATTATAAATTCTTATTACTCTGTACTTTAACTGTATAACTTCAATTAACTTACATCTTATATTTAAATATGTTCTACCTGTCTTTATTAGAATAAGTGATAAGTAAATTATTATAGAACAATTATAACTATTATAAAGAGACAATTTTAAAGCAACCATTCATTTAACCCAGGTCTGTTTGAAAAGAAAAGTACTTTCACAATATACTAGCATTTTAACCTTCTTGCTTCTAGACTATAAAGGATATAAAGTGCACAGGTACCTAAAATGCATCTGTTTCAGAAAGCACATTGTATTTCATAGTTTGGAAAGTTCAGAGTTACAATTATATACCCACAATTAAAAAACAATGATACAAGCATCCTTCCACCCAAACACAAGGCTTACTCATGAAAAACCAAAGACCTATTAATTGTTCAGTTTCTTAAATAAATATTGGCATACGTTTTACAATCATTTTTAGAAATGGTGTGTCAGTTCAGTTCCTTTCAAACCAGACATACACTTAAAGATGATTCAATCATTTCAGTTCTAGTTTAGCCAAAAGATGTGAAAGCATATCTTAATATGTCTGTACACAGTCTTGAACACAATAGCCAAGACCTGTATTCATTGTTGGTCAATATAGTGGTCTTTTAAAAAGTTCATGCACATACTTGATATTCCATAGTCCCTTTTCCTCAGTTGTTTTCTGATCAAATGGAAAGCTTTTCTTCTCTTTTACATGATAAGAGACATTGTGAAAACTCAACACAGGCCCTTTCTTATCACTGGAAGTTGTCTCAGGGAGGTCATCAGAGTTTCTTTGGGACATGGAAATTGAACACAGGTCATTACTGGAAGACATCTGGATAGTTCTGTCTTTCTGTAGAGAGAAAAGCATTTGTAAGTTGATAGTCCATGTAAATCAAATTTTAAACACTAGATAACAACATATGAACACATTTAAACGAGGCTCCTTTAAATTGTGCTGCAGTGAGTAGGTTCCTTTCTAAAGAAGACCCCACATCACTGTGATAAAAAGAACCTTAGAACCTATAATGGGAGGCAGATCCAAACTAGAATACCTGCACTCCAATTAGATGTCACACTCCCAAATTAAGGTGTCCTAATAATTAAACAGTATGAAAATTATTCAAAACCCAGGATTTGCAGCAGGGAGAGGTCAGCAGGCCGATGACCCTACGGGGGCAAATCTGGAGGCAGAAGTGCATGTGGTGCAGCAATGCAGAGCCCATGGGGACAAGACAGGTGGCCTGGAAGCCAGGGCGGAGCAGGGAGGAGTGTGGGGACACTGTCAGGTGAGGGCAAGGCTTTGGAGGTGGAGCAGGGCCAGCGCCTGTGCTAGAGTGCTGGGGAGGGTGCCACAGGCCAGGAAGGCCCTGTAGGGGAGGACACAGTGGGCTCCGGCACAGCCAGCGGGCATCCCAGAGACTCTGCACCCACATCCTTCTGTGTCTGGGCCTCTCCCTGGCTGGCTGGGTCAATGCCCTCCTGCCCACGTCACCCCTCCCTGTCTACCACATGGAGACCACCCTGGGCTGCTCTCTGGGCCCTCCGTGTCTTGAACACTGTCACACCCGCTCCCATCTGGCAGAAGCCAGCCGCTCTTGGCCATAAGGCACAACAGGCCCTCAGAAAGGGAAACTGAGCAAGGAAGGGTCTGTGGGGTTTAGCTACAGCGTGGGCAAATGAGGAGCACCTGCAGGGGGAGAACCTGCAGGGGAGGAGCACCTACAGGGGAGGAGCACCTGAAGGGGGAGGAGCTACAGGAGGAGCACCTGCAGGGGACAAGCACCTACAGGAGGACCACCTGAAGGGTGAGGAGCACCTGCAGGGGGAACAGCTACAGGGGAGGAGCACCTACAGGGTGAGGAGCACCTGCAGGGGAAGGAGCATCTGCAGGGGAGGAGCACCTTCAGGGTGAGGAGCACCTGAAGGGGAGGAACACCTGCAGGGGAGAATCTACAGGGGGGAGCACCTGCAGGGGAGGAGCACCTGCAGGGGGAGCAACTTCAGGGAGGAGCACCTACAGGGAAGCAGCACCTACAGGGGAGGAGCACCTGCAGGGGGAGCAGCTACAGGGGAGGAACACCTACAGGAGGAGCACCTGCAGGGGGAGCATCTACAGGGGAGGAGCACTGAGGAGGAGCACTGCAGGGGGAGTACCTGCAGAGGCAGGGGTGATCTGGCTGGAGTCCTGGGCATCAGTTCTGCGTGCTGTCTGTACTGGACTCCCAAGGAGAGTTGGCACAGAATTTTGCAGGCAGGGCTGGAAAGGGAGCCCCACCCTCCTCCTGACAGCATCCCCACGCTCCGCCCTGCCCTGCCACGGCTGCTACCTGTCTTGTCATGGGCTCTGCATTGCTGCATTGTGTGGCACTTCTGCCTCCAGGGAGGATGGGTGACCCTGATGCTTGGGCTCTGCTCCCCATGCCCAAGCAAGGGAGAAAGTGGGGACAGTCAGGCAGTGGCTTAGCATAGGGCCCAGCTTGCTGCAGGGCCCAGTTCCCAAACTTTCCATGAGGGCCTCTTTCCCCACACTGGGAGGGGCCACAGCCTAGGCTGAGGACCTCTGAACCCCACAGGAACCTGGGCCTCAGTTCCCTTTCCTGGGAAAGGATGGTAGCACAACCGTGGGGAGGCTTCCGCAAGATGGCAGGGTGCAGCTAAGCCCGTGGGGACGGCTGAGCGCGCTGGAGTCACAGAAGGGAGAAGGTGATGATCACAGCCGTGCTGAGGGAAGACGGCACCAGACTGCGGCCCAGAGTGTGGGGGCCGTGGAGAGGCCACGGCAGGTAAATCAGGTCCCCAAGGCCTAAGCAGAGGGGAACTGTGAACAGGAAGGGGGGTGGGGGGGTGGGGGTGGGGTTCCTCCGGGAGAATTTGGGGCAGAAATGAACACATGGGATCATGTGAGAGAGGAGGGAAGGTCAAGGGCCCTGAACCAGAAACAGCCCAGTGGATGTCACCTGCCCCCAGGGGGACCTGAGCCCTTGCTTGGACCACCCCCTCCCCCACCTGGGGAGCTGAGGGGAGAGCTGGCTGCAGGCTGAGGGCTCTGCCCCTTCCATGCCCCACCACACAGGCCCCTGCCTCAAAGCCTGCCGGGGCATGGAGTTGGTGTCTGTGGAACAGCTCTCAGAGCCCCAGAACCTTGAGTTCTGGATCCTGTGGGTGGGCTGGGTGTCCTTGGGGCGAGAAGAGAATGTGCAGTTGGAACCCTCCACTCACTGGTCCATTCCCAGCCAGCAGCCAGGGGTGAGGCAGCAGTGGGTCCTCAAACATCTGCAGCCTATAGCCGCTCAGCAGTCTGCAGGCCCAGGCAGCAGTGAGACCAGCAGGCAGCAGCCAGGAGCAGAGCTCCCCATGAGCCCAGCCCAGGCCCAGGAGGCTCACACCTGCCCACATGGGGAGCAGAGGGCCTCACCATGCACCCAGCAGGGAAAGACAGGGCAGGAAACCCAGCCCTCACCACCAGGCTCCACAGCGCCCCTTGCTTGGCCCAGGATCCCCCAGGGCTGGTGCCCCCTCTGCACTCCTGCCATCTGGGGCAGGGCTCCCCAAATGACAACCCTACCATCCCCTATGGGGGTCCTGCTTCTCAAGTGTGGGTCCCTGTCCTCAAAGGGCATTCCTCCCCTCCTGAGCCCTTTCTCCACCCAGGCCACAGATCAAAGCAAACCCACAGCCCTGGGAGAAGTCAGAGCAGCAGGTGAGCACGGCATGAAGCCCCTAGCAGACCAGGCACCTTCCAGGGCACCCAGAGGCACAGCGCCCCAACAGGGTTGGGCACATGGGGTGGGAAGCCTGCGGGCAGGGTGCACCCCAGCTCAATGCCCAGCTGTTGCCTGGGCTGCTCTGGGAGTTGGGAGGCCAGCAGCAGAGCCAGGAGCTGTCCCCTGTAGCAGCTCAGAGTTATGCAGGCTGGTGACTGCCCTGACCCTGGGGCTCTCAGTGTGCCCTGTCTGGCATGGCCCCCTCTGCAGCCTTCTCCATGGCCCAGGGCACCAGCCTTATCTGTCCTGCAAGCCCCTGTGCAAAAAAAAAAAAAAAAAAAAAAAGGAATAAACGAAGACTTGAAAATGGACATGTAATTTTGCCTTTTGAAGACGTCCGCACTGGTGCATTTGGCAGAGCGTGGGTCCCTCCCTGGTCTGCCCAGACCCCAGGGCCCGGCAACCCAGCGCCCCCCGCCCCATGTCCCCCACCCTCTCCCTGCAGCGGTGTGTGGGGCAGTGTCTCTTTCCCAGGAGCACCCTGCTCTCTGCAGTGACATTTAAGATGAAAAGAAAGGGAGAGTCCCTGCTCTAATAGTGTAGCAGGCCTGAAATTAGCATGAGAAAAGGAAACTGTCCTTATCAGGAGGAGTGTGGACGCTGCTCAGCTTCAGTTCCTTTGTCTATTGTCAATAATCACTTACCGTCAGGCCCATAAATGTCATTCTTGGGGTGCTCATAAACAGCCCGTCCCTTTTTAAATTAGCAGGTAGAGATATTTATGGGTTTCTATTAAGGTGATGATGGGGGAGTTGAGAGCCCGGTGGCCCGGATAAGGGAGAGGTTGGGGAGCGGCAGGAGGCAGGGAGCCTCTGCACCCTCCCTGCACAACTGAGGGCGCCTGGGAGGCTCCACGTGGGGCGGGGCTGTCCAAGGGCAGAGGCCACCCGCTGCTTGAGGGGTTGCATTTCAGTGTGGTCAGGAACTGGGGCACACCCCCACCAACCTCCACCTACTCCCACCTGGGGGCTGGGCCTCAGCTGCTCATCTGAGAGGTGGGTGGAGCCGAGCTGCAGCCCAGCTGCCTTGGGGACCACAGAAGGGCAGCTCCAGCAGACAGACCCTGCACGCGTGCAGCGCGCTCGCGCACACACACTCACACACACACACACACACACACACACACACACACACACACACACACACGGCCCTCCACGAGCCCAAGGCTCCCTCCTCCTCTCATCCATGCTCCCCATTACAGCTCAGCCTATCTTCCCCCTCCTGCAGGCTTCCTGTCCCCTCAGGACCTCTCTCCTGGTTCTATCTCCTGCCCCGCACCCCACTCCTCCCAGCTCCTCCTCCTCTAGCTCCTCCTCCCCCAGCTCCTCCCACCTCTAGCTCCTCCCTCTTCACAGCTCCTCCCTCCTCCTGTTCCTCCCCCCTCAGAGCTCCTCCCCCTTATAGCTCCTCCTCCTCACAACTCCTTCTTCCTCTTGGATCCTCCTCCTCACAGTTTCTCCCTCCTCCTGCTCCTCCCCCCTCAGAGCTCCTCCCCCTTACAGCTCCTCCTCCTCACAACTCCTTCTTCCTCTTGGATCCTCCTCCTCACAGCTCCTCCTCCTCACAGCTCCTCCCTCCCCCTGGCTCTTCCCTCCTGTAGCTCCTCCATCCTCACAGATCCCTCCTCCTCACAACTCCTCCTCCAGCTCCTCTTCCTCCAGCTCCTCCTCACAGCTCCCTCTTATTCACAGCTCCTCCTCCTCACAGCTCCTCCCTCCTCCAGCTCCTCCTCTTCACAGCTCTGCAATCCTCCAGCTCCTCCTCCTCACAGCTCCCTCTTATTCACAGCTCCTCCTCCTCACAGCTCCTCCCTCCTCCAGCTCCTCCTCTTCACAGCTCTGCAATCCTCCAGCTCCTCCTCCTCACAGCTCCCTCTTATTCACAGCTCCTCCTCCTCACAACTCCCTCCTCCTCCAGCTCCTCCTCCTCACAGCTCCCTCTTCTTCATCCCTCTTCTTCACAGCTCCCTCCTCCTCACAACTCTTTCTCCTCACAGCTCCTCCTCCTCACAGCTCCTCCCTCCTCCAGCTCCTCCTCTTCACAGCTCTTCCATCCTCCAGTTCCTCCTCCTCAAAGCTCCCTCTTCTTCACAGCTCCCTCCACCTCCAGCTCCTCCTCCTCCAGCTCCTCTTCCTCCAGTTCCTCCTCCTCACAGCTCCTCCCTCCTCCAGCTCCTCCTCCTCACAGCCCCTCCCTCCTCACAGCTCCCTCCTCCTCACAGCTCCCTCCTCCTCACAGCCCCTCCCTCCTCACTGCTCCTCTTCCTCACAGCTCCTCCTCCTCACATCTCCTCCCTCCTCACAGCTCCTCCTCCTCACAGCCCCTCCTTCCTCACAGCTCCTCCTCCTCACACCTCCTCCCTCCTCACAGCTCCTCCTCCTCATAGCCCCTCCCTCCTCACAGCTCCTCCTCCTCACAGCTCCTCCTTCTCACAGCCCCTCCCTCCTCAGAGCTCCCTCCTCCTCACAGCTCCCTCTTCTTCACAGCTCCCTCCTCCTCACAGCTTCTCCTCCTCCAGCCCCTCCTCCTCCTCCAGCTCCTCCATCCTCACAGCTTCTCCTCCTCCAGCCCCTCCTCCTCCCCCAGCTCCTCCCTCCTCCTGGCTCCTCCCTCCTTCTCCCTCCTCCTGTCTCCTCCCTTCTCGAGCTCAGCCCCTCACTCCTGACCCAGGTTTGATTCTGTTTCCACTTTCTGGGCAACTTCCTTTCTGTTACAGGACCCCAGGCTGCTCCAGAGGCCCTTCTGGTCTGTGATGGCCCTTCAGTGGGGCACACTGGCTGGTGTCTGGTAGTGCAGACCCAGGGCTTGTCTTGCATTGTTTCCTGGTCAGCAGGTGCCCTTGTCACCTCCCAGCAGGGTCAGTGAGATACCTCAGGGATCATTGGTCCTGTGGCCCACATGACGTCTGCCAGGGGCCTCCTTGGGCAGGACCTGTGCCCTCAGTGCTCCTTGCCTGGGTGGGTCATTAAGAGCAGCTCCCCAGGCGGAGTCAAGCTCCCTCCTGTGGGGTCTAACATTCTTCTTGCCTCTGGGAGAAAGACTGGCAGAGGGGTTCTGTTTAAAACAGAGGTGGCCTCCAATGCCCCATAGCCGCATGCTCTCGGACCCTGAGGCCATACCCTGGCCCCTTACCTTGCAGAGGTGTCTCACACAGGCAAGAACAGGAGGTGCCAAGGAGCAAAGGGATGGCTGTACAGAGGGTGACCAGTGCAGGAGCAGTCTCCCTCAGTGCTGGAGCGCCCACGTCCCCTCGCACTTGTGGCTAGACTCCCCCAGCCGCCACAGTGAGGCCAGTCTGCCTGAGCCCTTGGGTTGCCTTGTCCCTCCCTCCCTGTGGGTTAGCACACTTCACACAGAGGTTAAAAATGTGCAGCACACACAAGGTGCAGGCAGGACTCAAAAAGTGCCCACAGGGACTTCAAGATGCTGGCCTCCTAAACTGTGACCCTGCACAGTGTCACCAGTAGGGGCACCATGAGGAGGGAAGTCGAGGGGTCAGAGGTATGCACTCCTGAGGCAGGCACGGAGGACTGGGTAAACGGGGCAGGAGACCTTGGGGACCTCAGGGCAGCAGGAAGACAGGAAGTGGGGAGGCGAGCATACAAGGTGGGGCATGGGGTAGTGCCATGCGGGCCCGCCAATGTGGGAGCCCAGACACAGGGGCCACTCTCAGGTCCCCACCCAGAAATGACTGGCTACCCCTCAGGTCCCAAGCAGCCAATCTCCCTCCTTGCCAGGGTGACTAGTGGGAGGACAGAGTGAGGTGGCCACTGGGACCCTAGGGTGGGCCGGGAGAGAGATCAGTCTCTGAGGAACTTGAAGTCTAGAGGCCATCGCATGGCATGGGAGGGGAATGGCCCTGCAAACCCTGGCACACAGGGCCCTCCAACCCCTCTGTGGGGCAGCAGGGCACGCCGGCCCTGCTGCGGGGTGCAGCTGGCAGCCTGGGTGGAGTCCAGTACCTGGCAGAGACACAGGCCAAACCTACTGCTGGGTGGCTGTTAGGAGCCAAGACAAAGCCATGTTCGATGCTTGGTGCCATGGCTATGCCTGGCTGTCCTGGGAGGGACTGGAAGGGAGAGGCATGCTGGGAGGTACGTACTGTGGGGACAGACACCCCCAGGATTGTGCTCCAGGGCAGGCCCAGAGGACACCTGTCCCCAAGGCTGTCAGGCCTACCCCTGGGAGACACTGGCATCACAAGAATGTAGGCAGGGCCCTCCTCTGCAGGCCTGGTCAGGGACAGGACCTGTACACCCAGTTCTGACCCTGGGATGAAGGGAGAGCAGGAAGGGCCATGGCTGGAGGCTGCAGAGGACCCAGTGGCCAGAGCTCGCTCTAAGCCTAGTACTCCCCTCTCTACGCTGACCACACATCTGCAGGGCACTACTGCAGGCCCCAAGCTCTGTGGTCACCCTCTGTGCTGCCTGCTGACCCGGGCCTCCTCCCCAGAGCCATGCAGGGCCAAGCCAGACCACCAGTGGTGTGCTCAGCATGAGGCTGGGCACCGCAGAAGATCCCAGGACACGGGCTCTCCTGCTGCGCTGGCTCCTCCACCTGCAGCCAGTGGCTCTCCCCAGTGGCCTTCTCTGGCCAGACGGGCTCTCCTTCCTGCACAGCACTTGGAACTGCACGATCACCTGGCTTTGCTTTTCTGATGGGCGCCAGCTGCACCTCCTGGCTTCCGTCCCTGTCCTCTGGTCCCAGGGCCTGGAGCGGCCCCTGGCTTGCTCAGCCCCTGGCTTGCTCAGCCCTGGCTCTTTCTGGGGGTTGCCGGTTCACTCCATACCCCCCTTTTCTTTCGAGGTTTGTCTTCTTCCAGGTGGTCAGATTATGGTGCTTCCCTGTGTCTTGTACCAACCCCCCGAAGTCCCAGACGTCTCGAACACCACTGTCTACTGCCAGCCCTGCCCTGGTCTGCCAAAGTCTTCTGAGGAGAACCCACCACGTGGGACCATGGCACCATCCATTTCCCACCCTGAGTTCTCTGGGGGTCTCCTCCAAGAAATTCCTCCCAAGGCCACGAAGAAGTTCCCCAACACCGTTTCCTATCTGCCCACAGTCTCACCATCGTGTCTGAGGCTTTGATCCACATTTAGACTTCCCTCTGTGGGGTGTGAGGTCGGGATTCTTCCTTCTCTTTGCTGCAAGGTAAGTGGATGTCCCCGGGTGTCCCGGTTTCTGTTGCTGCATAAAAGCTGCTCTGACCTCCAATAGCCTCAAACAAGCCCCTCAACCTGATTCTGAGCACTGGGGACGTGGGAAGGGCTTAGCAGGGCTCCCCTTTGTAGGGGGAGAGTGGCTGCTTGTAGCTGCAGCCAGTCATCCTGCTGGACATGCAGGTTGGTCAGCCACGTGGCTAGGATGTGGGCCAGTGGCTGGGAGCTTGGCCAGCTGCCGAAACCCGTGCCCACCACACGGGTTCCTCAGAGTGCATCCTGATGTCCTGCAACTTCTTGCTCTGTGTCCAGCTACTGTCGGACCTGTGACCCAAGAGAGGCAGGAGCTGTGTGACCTGTGCTGCATTTTGTGGTCACCAGGAAGTCCCTAAGGCCAGTCCAAGCCGAGGAGACCCAGGTCCAGCTCTCAAACCAGGGTTGAAGCACAGACCTGTTATTTCAATTTTTTTTAGTATTTATTTTTAATTAATCAACTAATTTTTTATACTTTGTTTGACTTATTTATTTTTATGTGGTGCTGAGGATCAAACCCAGGGCCTTGCATGGGCTAGGCGAGCGCTTGCTCTACCGCTGAGCCCCAGCCCCAGCCCTAATTAACTAGTTTTTAATCACTAACATATATGTGGCGTGTATCCATCTGGTGTGCTATTTTGAAATGTGGATTGTGGGACAGCTGCATCAAAGCTGGGTCACATGCACAGCCCCCCTGTCGTGGGGACCCTGGAAGTCGTTCGTTGGAGGACATACCACATGCCATTACCTGTGGTCCCCAGGCTGCGCGACAGGCCTCCTGCCACCTCCCAGCAGCTGAGTCTGCCTCCTGTGCCAGCATGTTCCCCGCCCTTGGCCCCTGTTGACCACCTGCGGCTCTCTGCTTCCATTAGGCTGAGCGCCCCAGACGCTGCTCCTGGGTGACACCCTGTGCACGTGGCCGTCTGCCCCTGGCTGTCCACTGGGCACAGAGTCCTCCAGGCCACGGGCCTTTGCAAACATGGCTTTTCCTCCCTCCTCCAAACAGTGCTGCCTTCAGCACAGGTGCCCCACCCTCTGTCCACCATCTGCTGACCGACCTCTGGGCAGAGTCCAGTGAAGGGGGGCAGGTGTCCCCGACACCATCTGCATTTTCTCTGAACATTTGCCCAGGAGGGGCATGGCTGGGCTGTGGGGCAGCTCGGGACACCTCTACACCTTTTTCTACCACAGCTGTACAACTTGAGACCCCAAGAGTGTGCAGGGGCACCCCCTCTACCAGCACTTGCTGTCTTTGCCCTTTACTGTCAATCATGCTGACAGGCCCGAGGCCAGCTTCTGTTGTGACCTCACGATTCCTAGGTAGTTTTGATGTCGAGCATGTCCTCACGTCCCAGTTGGCCTTTTATGTCTTTTTTTGAGAACTATTTATTTGGCCTTTATTTATTTATTCAATGGGGGTGGATCAGTGGGAAATCCATACCTCCAGCCAATTTTTCCCCCCAACCAATTTTTAAAATTTTATTTTGACACAGAGTCTCACTAAGATGCCGAGGCTGGCCTTCAACTTGTGATCCTTCTGCCTCAGCCTCCTTGAGTCACTGGGATCACAGGTGTTGCCATGAGGCCCAGGTTTGGCCACTTTTTATCAAGTCACTTGTTTTTCTGATGGGGAGCTATTGGGAGGATGCGCCTGTCTGGGTGGCAGTCCTGTGCAGCGTGGGGCTGGCAGGAGGGAAGGCCCTTCTGCAGGTCATCTCTTCACTCTGGTTGTGCAGAAGCCCCTTGGTCTGATAAGTCCCTTTCTTCTGTTCTTGCTTTGTCGTTTCAGGGTCATGTCCAAAATATCATAGCCCAGGACGACGCCAGGGAGCTTTGCCCAGACCGGTTTTTCTAAAAAATCATGCATTTTCCAGACATCTCCCCGACATCTCTTTGAAAGACTCATGGCCACTGTTCTACATCAGGTTGCCGTGAGCAGGGGGCCTGCTGGAGGGGTCCGCAGAAGTCCTGGGGGTTGGCTTTCCAGCCCAGGGCCCTCTGTGCCTTTGACTGCAGGGCAATCTCCTTCCTTTTTAAACACGTCTAAGGTGTTCTTCATACTCATCCTAATGTAAATGCTAAAATTAGTCGGTAGCCTTTCTCAAACATCTGTTATTTGAATTGTCTTTAGGTTGCAGATTGACTCAGGAGCTTGCTGGCATGCGCGTCCATGAACACCATCCAGCTCTCCTTGGCCGATTTGGATCTTTGATCTTCTACATAAGGTCAAGGTTAATTCTGAGGTGCTTTTTGTTTGATGCTATTGTGCCAGGACTCTGTGAGACTCAGACAATCCATTGTCTGCTTTCAGAATACAGTGTTTAGCATTAACTGAGCACTAAGGTCCAATTGTAGCCATTTTAACTCTAGCCCTTCTCTTTGTCCTCTTCAGTTTTGAAATTAATCAGTTGCATAGATTGTAACCCCGAGTCCCTCCTATCAGAGCAAGGGGCAGCACTGCATCAGGGATAAATGAGGTGGACGGCCCACCCAGCGGCGCTTGCTAGCCAGGCTGGGTCGCTACTCTTGAGTAGCTGCAGGAGTAACGTCAGCCTTGCTGAACTGCTTCTGAGCACATGCCTGATTTCTTCTGGCACCCCAGTATTTCCAACAATCTTGGGGGCTCATTGGGATATGTCACCCAGGGGACCATGGTGATGTCCTCCTCAGAAGATACACATCCTGCTGCCTTGAGTGACTGCCTCCTTGTCGGGGAGGAAACCTGTGATCCCTGAGCCCACAACAAACTCAAAACCAAAAGTGGATCAGCAACACAGGAAAAGGTCCCAAGCAAGCACTGTGGTGACCAGGCAACTCCAGGCACAGACCAAGGTAGGAAACCTGTTCTTCAGAGAGAACTCCCTTGGTGGCCGGGACAGTGGGGGGTTGTGTAAGTGTGACTAAGACAAGAAACTCGGGGGCTGGGGGATTGAGCCCCCAAATTGAAAACTCTAGTCTAGAGAAAGAAGTTGCCAGCAGGGAAAACACACCACAGTTCCCGAAAGCCCTCTGGGCCTCATGTAAAATCCTGGAAATCCAGGCTCAGGACCAAAGGGAAAAAGAAACCAAGATGATAAAACACTCCTGCTTCATCTGTCCTCAGGAACCTGCCTCCACGCCTTTAGTGTTTTGGTCAAAGTTCAGGGCAGATGGAGGCTGGATGGAGACTGACAGAATGTGTAAATGATAACTGTCCTGATAGTGTTAGACCAGGACGCAAGAAAAGACCACTGACTCCAATTAAAATCAAATTAAAGCAAGCTTATTATTTCGACCGGCCGGACTGCCTTTTCCTCCCAAAACGGCAGGAACAAGACAGCTGCCCCAGCTTTCCTACAGCCCAGCTTTATAGCCCAGAAAGTTACACAAAAGGGGGGTTACAGATAACAGAACTCTGACAAGCATCACACTAATGGTAGTTTACAATTTTTGCTGGCTCCAACATCAGAATTTATGAAGACCATTAGAGCCTCAGAGAGGGTCGTTGTCTGGCCAGGGAAGGCCAATATTTATGAGGTGTCACTAAAGTTTCAGAGAGGGCTGCTATCTGGTCAGAGAGCCAGGCATGGGTGAGTTCAAGGCATGGGCAGGCATTCCAAGCAGGTTCAGAATTTGCAGTAATTTATAGTAAAGCCGAAATTAGCTTTTCATGGCTTTGTGGTGAGAGGGCTCCCAATTTAATAAAAGATCAGGTTGGGTTTATCAATAGGAAGAGACAGATTATGCTCTCTGTAGGAGAAAGGGGCCTATGGTCCTCTTTCCTTTGTACTATTACCAAAACACTCTTCCCTAATTACTAAAACTGAGAATAAAACTGGTGAGACTCAGAAGGAGAGCAGGGCCCCTTGTCTTCCCTGGGAATATTTCGAAAAAGAACAGAGAGGTACCAGGGCCAGGAGCAGCGGCTGCTGGCCCTCCCCAGCATGGTTTCCTTTCCTACCTTGACTAGGAAGAGAATTAGGCCAACTCCACAGAGCACTTCCCCTTTACCCTGGGAGAGAAGTCTGGGTTCTTTTCTTCCCCATCAACCTTTATCCTGTAGGTGAGGATCTTCCGGGAGGAGGTGAAATCAGATTGATACCCTAACTCGCTCAGAGGTGAAAAATTTGATACGGGATGCCCCATGAGGAGTTGCAGACCAATTAGACCCATTCCTCAGGCCCCGACTTTACATCTGGATTGAGTTCATGTCCACGTGCGATGGCCAAACCAGACCTGGTTGTGACGTGAAAGCACAAAACCACTGTGGTAAGAAACCTGGGCCTGGGGCAGGGTCAGTCCCCCCAGCCTTTCTCCAGGAAGCCTGAGGGACCACGTCCCCACCTTTGGGGGGTGGATGACTGCCCTGGGCTCTGATGGCGCCTCTAGACGTGGGCGATGCCTGTGAGCAGAGCGGGTCCTCCCATCCATCTCTGTGAGCACCTTCAGGTTAGAGGCCCTGCATGGGCTTCAGCCTCTAGACTAGGAATGTTTTAAAAGAGGAGAAAAGCCCCAGTGATAGGACAGGCCTAAGATGAGGACCTGTGAGTGTCGAGGAAACTGCCGACTGGGGCTTGGAGTCTGGGGCTGGCTCTCCTCTGGGTCCGCTGCGTAGATGAATTCGGAGTTCTCCCCTTGGAGGGCGGCTTGCAGCTTCCAGACGGCCTGCTCCCCGACACATGTTGATAGTTTATCCCTGGCAGCTCGGGAACGTGAGCATCCAGCTGGACACAGTGGTGGTGATGACGTACACGTGAGGGCCCTGTGAGACGGTTAGAGAGAGGGCTGCAAAGGGAACAGGAGGGCGTCCCGGCCCAGCCACCGCCAAGGACACACCAGAAAGAGAGGAAGCCCGCAGCATTTCTGAATAGATTGAAAGAACAGGTGAGAAAATATCCTGGATTCCATGTGGTGACCCCTGAGGGCAAGGAAGGTCAACACCACAAGTTGTGACTGACGGCTGGCCTGACACTGCTAGAAAACCACAGTAACTAGGAAACTGGAAGGACACCAGCCCAGGGGCTTGTGGAGGGGGCTCAGAGTGGTGGAGAGACACAGAGAAAGAAAAAGTCATGCTCCCCGCCACAGAACAGGTGACCCAAAGAAAAGCAGGCCCTAAAAATCAGGGGCAGGGCTGGGGATGTGGCTCAAGCGGTAGCGCGCTCGCCTGGCATGAGTGCAGCCCAGGTTTGATCCTCAGCACCACATACAAACAGAGATGTTGTGTCTGCCGAAAACTAAGAAATAAGTATTTAATAAAAGAAAATGTTTAAAAAAAATCAGGGGCAAAAGGGGCCCCACTTGAGACACCTTCGGAGACAGACCCAGAGGACACAGCAGGCAATGGAGATAACACATGCTGCACCTGGGGAGCGCCTTTCTAGGCCCGGGGGCTGGAGGGGAACGGAAAGATCCTACGTGCACAAGGCTTCTCTTCCTGAGAACCTTTTCCTGAGGAACTCTGGACTCCCACTCTGGTCTGACACGGGCGGCCCTGTTCTCCTCTGCTGGAGTCATTAGGCCCTCTCGCTTCCTCGGAAGCTCTGTCTCATTGGAGTGGTGGGCCCAGGTCCATGCTCTGTGTTCCGTGGGTCTTGCTTTGTCCAGCTGGAGGGTCAGCCCTCCATCTGCCCTTCCTGCTGCCTGTATTCAGAGGTCAATTGCTCAAGGAGAAGGTGTGGAAGGTATGTGTGCATGCATACCTTCGCACCTGTGTGTTCTGTGTTGGGTCTGATGTGTGCTTTTGTCCACATACAAAATCAGCATACAGATAATGGAGGTCCATAAACTTAGTAAAAGAAAATGGATCCAAATTCCTTTTAGTAAAAAAAAAAAAAAAATCCAAATTCCTTTTAGTTCATGTGACTTAAGCCTTTAAGGAAAAGTTCGATTTAAATTGGTTAAATGGATAAGACTAAAGATATCTTTTAAATTACTAACACACAAGTTTTTCTAGGTGGCCAATCATGAAAGTGTTAGGTTCCATAAAAATGCTTAAGGTGCAACGTCCATTGCTTTTAAGGATTCTTCTTGGCAGGAATAGCCAACTTAAGGTGTCAACTAGACTTGACTGATACCTTGATTTTCATGGGTAAACGGAATGGGATAAACATTTATAATTGTGCTCGTTAGAGGAAATGTCTGATTTTGCAGTTAAAATACTAAAACAGCAATGGTTGAATATGAAATCAAGTACTCTTGGCTTGAATGATATGAGACAATATATTTGGGACTATTAAATGTTTTTTTATAATTTGTTGGTAAATGAGAAAAGACTATTTCTGGGTCTTCACTGAAAGCAAGGTTACTAAGAGTCAAAATTCTAACATGTAATTCTATATGCAAAGAATATAAAAGTTCCAGCTGTGTTTTAAAACCTGTGAAACAAAGCATTTTTTACCTTGCTGAAAGGAGTGATTTGTCTAAATTCACAAAGTTCATAAGTATTTTTTCAGAAAGTAGATTTAAAAAAGGGTCTGAAACTAGAAAAGAGTTGTGAGAAAGTCACGGTGTGGAAATGTATCTTAACATGGAGAATTAGAAGGAACAGTACGCTACAGTCCAAGAGGAAAGGGAAAACCAAGGGGCAGTCACACTTCGAGGGTCTTGGTGGCAGCAGTAGGGGTGGGAAGGCCAGTCTCAAGAAGTCCTGTGTGACCAGGGGCCATAATCAGCACAAAGGCATTCAAGGGTTCTTCCCTAAGGTCAGCTTTAATAAGCCAATTCTCTATGTTCAGAAATAACATGGCTGCTTAAAACATTGATCTGCTCTTATCTATCAGGGTGATTTCTTGTGTCTATTAGGTTTTAATATTTAGGAACATAAAGTCTTAACGGATTTAGAATTTGTAGCTGTTTTAAAGTCTTCTAAATGATTACTTTGTAACTGGTTAAATAATCAACTGTTGTTTTACATCTTTCCAATAGAGTTGATACCCTAAATATATGTGACCAGAGATGTGTTTACATCAGAGATGTGTTTACATCTGAGACCTGTCTGAGCCTTGTCTAATTATAATTTTGTAAAATGAAAGTTTATGTAGGTTTACAGGCAAAGTAACCAGTAAGTGCTCTTTTATACATTGTAACCAACGTAGAAGGGCCCAGCTGCCATTTGAAGACCTGGCTTCTGTGTGCCTTGACTAAGTTTGGTTTGGACCATGGACACTGTTTCTTAAACTGAGAGATTTAAAGTCACACTTTGACTTTTGTCAGTGTTGCTAACACGCAGACCTGTGGTCATAGTTACCTACAGTGTGGATTTAAATTTTTCTCTAAAAGTTAAATTTAGTTGATATAAGGACACCAGTATAATTGTGATACTAATTATTATTGGCTTTTTTGTATATTAGATATATTCATAGCATCGAAGTATACAAGTCTTCTAAAATATAAAGCTTAGGATAACTCTTTACCAAGATGGTATATTCCAAACCAAAGTTTCTGTAGTTTTCTCTTCCAGACTTACATGAAAGTGACAATTTAGTTGGGGATCTACTTATGTCATTTGATGTTTTGTAATTAAGTAAAAATAACCTGTCACCAGCATGTGATATACAAAGATTTTGTGTTACTGCATTCATTGGGATGATGAGTTAAGGCATCAGAAGATTCTGATGTATTTAAAGGTTGACAATGTGAAACGTGGAAACATTTGCCACTTCTTCCACAAAGAAAAAATTAAAAATTCTTTTATTTGATTTGAATTTCAGGTGTAATTTGCATTGTGTAAACTGATATTCATATCACCTCAGGAAACTATATATAAAAATTTTATAAGATGTTATTTTAAAAAGAGGCAAAGATCAGCTTCAGAAATAAAACATCTAAAATTAGTCAAGAGCTCCATCTCACTTGAGATAAGGCTCTGCCTCTTACCCCACTCCATGTTAGGAGGGCTTCAAAGTAGGCCAGAATTAAGCACATTTCAAGTTATGCTGGAAGGATAGATTTTTTATTGTAAGGGTTACTGTGGTCTCAAAAATAAACAGACAATCTAATACAAAACTTTAAACTTAAGTAAAGGATTGTATAAATTATAAAAGGTATTCAATATATAAACTCTTTATAAAAGAGTTTCAAAAGAAAGTAAATCTGAAAAGCTCTCTTATGTGATTAAGTTATAAATTTATGGGTCTTTGTTAGGCAAAATAGAAACCAAAGACATATTGGTGTTATTACAGAAATTATGCTTCTTGGTTCAAATCTATTACACAAACTGAAATGTTTTTGCTTTTATTAACTTCATTTTTTATTTTCCTTTAAAACTTTATAACTGCTACCCATTAATGTGTTTGCAGAGTGCCTGCTTCTAAAAGAACAGCCTGAGTTAATTTGAGGCAAGAAGCCATCATGTAAAGTCAGATAGAATATAAAGTATTAGTACTGGAAGTACTGGAAGAATACTAATAATATTAGAGTACTAATAAAGTATTAGTACTTCCAGTACTAATAGTGACCACAATTAAATGGAAGGGGTAACTATAAAATTATAGACATTGAAGTTAAAACCCAGTACTCCTACTCCAAGACTGGTGAAACTGACCTGCTGGATGTTTCAACCCAAAACTTGAGGACCAAAATCAAGGAAGTAAAAGCGCCAAGGAAAAAGCAGCCAATATTCTGGGTCTTGCCTTCTAAGGTCAACCAGGAGAATGACAGGATCCTTCTAAGGTTAACTGCAATGAGTCATCTGAGCTCCCGATTGGGAGATCACGAGGACCCTAGAGAACAGGAAGCCACCCAATGCACATTCTGCAGAGGAGGGTCACTGGAGAGGGAAATGTCCCTGATGTTTCCAGGGAAGCCACACATGGTCAGCAAGATTCTGGCCCATCCTGGCAGATGGCACAACTGGAAGAGGAAAAGCTAAAGGAGCCAAGAGGCTTTTCACAAGTTCCCAAGTGTGATCCCTGACAAATCTCAGCTAACTTTAACAGTAGAGAGAGAGGAAAAAAAGGCCAATTTTGGCCAACTTGGTCTTAAACACCCAGCAGGAGAGTATAACCAAAGCACAGCTGCATGTAGACATTTAAAAGGTAAGACAGGTTCTTTAACCTGAGATGTACATTTGTGTCCTCCTGAAATTCAGTGAAACTGGGAGGTTATAAAGGAAGCGTCTTTATACAGGAGTGTCTGATAAATATTGCAAAAAGCTCTGTCAGAGTCACAGGTGTGTTCTAAGCCAATCTGAGACCTGTCTGTGCTTTTTTTTATGGTATGATTATCATGAGCTGCTGCTCAGACTCCTCTGGAGTTTGCAGTTCACTTCCAGCCTGGCGACTTGGTTTTAATCAAGACCTGGAAAGAAGACAAGCTACAGCTGAGTTGGAAAGGACCTTACCAAGTGCTCCTCATCACCAGGATGCCTACCTGGTCTCCTAAAAGGGGAGAACTCATTACCATGGATGATTTCCACTCAATATATCTAGGATGGATGGCACAAGAACAGAAATGAAAACGCAGCCAAAGGGTGTAAAAAGAGGGAACTGTGAGAGACAGAAAGTCCAGTGGTCCATTCTCAGAATATAGTATTTAGCCTTAATTGGGATGAAAGATCCAGTTGTAGCCAATTGAACCATAGTTCTTCCCTTTGCCCTCCCCAATTTTGAAATTAGCCAGTTGTGTAGATTGTAACCCTCAGCTCCTCCTATCAGAGCAAGGGACAGCACTGCATTAGGAATAAGTCAGTGGACCACCCACCCAGGTGTGCTTGATAGCCAGGCTGGGTAGCATGCCCTGCTGCAGAAGTAAGGTCAGCCTTGCAGAGCTGCTTCTGAGCCTGTGCCTGGCTTCTCACAGCACAGGATTTCCAGCAGGTTCCTCATTCCATGTTTACACTTTGTAGCTAAATTGCTGGTGCAGAAAAACATGGGTGGTTTTGTGAAATAATTGGGGTTTATCAAATATGTCCATAGATTCTCTGCAGCCCTTCCTTTAAAAGGCAGAGCATACCCCTGCCAAGTATGGGCTAGAGGTAGTGATGCTCTTCTCAGGAGATGGTGGGAATGGCAGTGTGTGACTTTGGAGAACTGGCTGTAAAAGTCACCTCAGTGTCCTCTTGCCTGATCTCTCTGTAGTCACCTGCTCAGGGACAGCCAGCTACATGTCACGAGGATGCTGATGGAGCCATGTCAGCAGGTCCCCCTCGTCAGGAAATCAGGCCTTCTACCAGTGCCAGAGAGGAGCTGATGCCCTGTGATGCATCATCTTGGAGCAGGTCCTCCTACCAATCAGGTCCTCCAATGATGCATCTCCAGCAGCATCTTGATCTCAAGCCCACACGGTCTCTGAGCCAGACCCACTGGACCACACTGCTCCTAAACCCCTGACCTACAGCAGCTACAAGAAAACGAGTGCAATAATTAATTATGCACCACTTGACATTAATCAATGACCCTGTATCCACAGGCACTGCTAAGTCTCTTACCAATTCTAACGTGTCTGCTGATCTCGTTGAGTTTCTATGCAGGTAACCGTGTTCTCCTAGAACTGTGGTGGGGAGTCCCTCCCTTTTCAGTTCAGTGTCCTAGTTTATTTTTTCTTGTCTTATTCTACTCTTGTTGGTGACAAATTTGAGCAACAGTGGTGCATTCTGTCACCTTAACTCTTGATGTATGAGGGATGCCAGAGAAAGTTTTCTAATAAACACTGATGTTTGCTGTCAGGCTTTAAACCAGTAGCTTTTGATAAAGTTCAGAAAAGGTTCAATCTATTTCTAGTTTCCTGTAAGTTTAAACCATAAATAGGGATTGAACATTATCAAATTGTTTTTATCTATACTCACAGTAGTCTTTTCCTTTAGTTGATTCATGAGATAAAGCACATTTTGGTGCATGACAGGATTTTTCTCATGTTAAACCATCTTTGCATTCCTGGAATAAATCCATTTTACAATGAAAAAATATAGATAAGATAAAATAAAAATCCTTGGGCTTGGTTATATTCTATTTAGGATTTTTATTGAAAAGCTCATAATTGTCCTTTCGTTTCTGATTTTGGAGTAAGGGTATCACTAGCTCATAAAATGAGCCGAGATGACTTACTCTTGTATTCTATAAAAAAGTTTACATAAGAAATAATTAGTCTTTATTGAGGATTTTTGGTGGGAGTCATTTGTTCCCTGTTGCAGTTTCTCTCGTGGATATGGGTCTATTTAAATTCTCTGTTTACTCGAGTGTCCATTGAGCACTTCATATTTTCACAGAAATTGATTCATTCCAGGTTTTCTGAACATATTGGTGTATAGTCACTCATGAATTTCCTCTAGTATTTCTGCAGTTGTTTTCCAGTTTTGTTCTATGTCCATCTCGTGTTTCTTTTCTCCTTTCTTGCCAGTCTTGCTTGAGATCTGCCAGTCTTGGCCTATTTATCTATTTAAGTTTCCTCTGGCTTTTAAGGTTGAGTTTGTTCCCTTTTCTCTGACTTTTGTTCTTATCTTTTGAACTTGACACCCCACTTCTGGTGTGTCTGCTTTAGCTGTGCCTACCTCTGCAGCTGGCCGTGACAGTGGCCTAGTGCGTGGCCAATTTCTATGACTGATTTTCACACAGAAGAAACCTGTGTTGTCTATGGGATGTGTAAATTGGAAGATCATATGCAATTGGATCTACTGTAACATTGAAATGCAAGGACCTGTGCCTGCTTTCACATACATCATCGTTTTATAGGAAGTTTGTTGAAAGTTCCAAATACCACAATGTATTTGAGTATTTCTCCTGGCGGTTTTCAGCCACAGCTGAGGGAACCCTGAAGACTGTGTTACTTAATGCATATACATACATAGTCCTTCTATATTCCTGCCTATTGTCTTTTTGAGCAAGTGTCTAGTCTTCCTTGTCCCTTGTGATTTTTTGACCCTAATTGTATTTGTCAGATATTAGAATCACTACCCCAAATTTCTCTGGATCTTATCTGCCTGTGTATCTTTTGTCCGTCTCTTTATTTTCGGTCTCTCTGTGCTTCTGTACGCTGATATGTCCTGCTGGCTCCCCCCCACTGTGCGGGTCCCTGCTATCAGATCAGCCCTGCGCCAGATTTAGCCGGTACTTGCTGGCACCGTAGACCCCTCTCATTCTGAGTTTTCTAATTTCTGTGTAGTTGGCCTATTTTGTCTTTTCTCCTTCTCCAGGGCTGCAAAGATCCCTCCTCTCTCCCTCTTTAACACCATAGCCTTGGGCCCTGCAGGTGTTTACCCAGGGGCAGGCCAGCCCCTCTCTGTGCCACACCCTTTGGGCACCTAGAGAGCCAGGAGCAGAGGAGGAGGGAGGGAGGCAGAACAAGACAGGGCACCCAGCCCATGACATTCCTGCCGTGGTGCCAGCCTGATGTGGTGCATTGACAGAGTTTCCTGCAGCACCTGCCCACGTGCCCAGTGCCCACCTGCTCACCCAGCCCCCGTCTGTCTTTCATGGTTGAGAAGTGAACCCATGGTCCTGCCTCATTTTGCACATGTGGTCGGCCAGAGGCCCTCCCCTTCCTGCGGCTCCTTCCAGCTGTGCATTCAGGGTCCACCCAGGCGCCTGGGGTCCCAGGGAAAGAGCATGAGCCCCCATAGAGTGGCCAAGGAGGGACCTCAGCGTCAGAAGGAAACCCAGATTCCTGAGCTGAGGAATCCGCCAGAGCCCCGCTTACTTACAGGTCAGGAAGTTGGGGACTAGGGTCCCTTACCTGCAGGAGCACTGGAGCCCCCTCTTGGAATGGAGGGAGGTGAATGGGCAGACATTCAAGCCCAACTGCCGGTCACCCCAGACCTCAGGCACAGCCCAGGGCCATCCAGCGGGATGATAAATGGATGCTATTTTTAAAGAGAGGTGCTGCAAAGATCATTTCTATTTGTTTTTGTGGTGTAGCTGGGCCCTCGTGCCTGTGTGGTAATGCAGCGCTCAGGGAGATAAACTAAGGACTGAGCTCTGAACCCACTGGATACCATCGGGCACCACAGTGCACTGCCGCCTAACAATCTCGTGAAGGTTTTCTAAATTAAGACCAAACAGATGGCCGCTGTGTATCCCCACATCAGCCCCGTCCAGCTCCACACTCCCATCCATCTCGCTGTGGAGTGACAGCCAGCCAGGAAGGCAGTGTGGGAGCAAGGTGGCCTGTGGTGGCCATGTGGCCGGGAGGGCACAGCTCCTGCAGGGAGGCTCGGGCACATGGTGGGGACCACACAGATCACTGCAGCTCTGGAGGAGAAGCACCCAGGCTTCCTGAGCAGCGGTGGGGACGGGCCAGCCGTGGAAGCCTGGCACGGGTTTGGGCGGTCCAGGCTCTCGGCTGTGGTCCTCCGAAGCCCACTTAGAAACAACCAGCATCCACTTCAGCACCAGCCGCCCTCAGCTTCCAGAGGCTGGTCCTGCCCCAGCCCAGTCCCATATTCAGGACCAGGCCAGGCAGAGGCGAGGTGGTCCAGGCTCAGGGGGGAGAAGCCATGGGACCACAGGGAAGGACCACAGCCACTGGGAGGGAACAAGATCTTCAGGGGTTAGGGCTGGGATTGCGGCTCAGCAAGAGAGAGTTCGCCTAGCACAGGCGGGACCCGGGTTCCATCCTCAGCACCACATAAAAATAAAGGCATTGTGTTGTGTCCATCTACACCTAAAAAGAAAAAAAAATTAAAAAAATCATCAGGGGCAGGGTGGGGAGGAGTGGAAGGGCAGTGTGCCCCCTGGGAGCAGCTACCATAGAAGGAGACTGAGCCTGTGACTCAGGGACAGTACCTCACCACCTCGCCCCAACGGAGGTCAGGGCTACTCCCCAGGATCCTTGACCACTGCCATCATAGCCCCAGGAGCTGGGCTGAGCTGGCACACTGGGCCTAGAGGAGTGCCACCTGCCCAGCTCCAGGGCCCAGGGTCTGACCTGCGGAAGCAGCTAGAGGGAACCTTCCACCCAAGCAGGTACGGCTGTTACCAGGAGCAAGGGACAGGGTCTGCAGGGCCTTCACACCTCCCCCTAGTCACCACTCCAGGGATGGCCCTGGGTAGGGGTCCTCAGGCCCTGGCCTACCCTGCCATTGCCCCGAGCACCCAAGCCACTGAGGCCTGAGCCCACCCAAGGTGGATGTGTAAGAATCCGAGAGTCAGACCAGCCTCGGCCTCTCCAGATGCTGACCCCTGGTCCCCTGTGGGCTACAGGGCTATGGGCCTGGACCTTGGCCTTGGTTCCAGGTGCTGCCAAGGCAGGCGTGCTGCAGGCTTGCCCACTAGAGAGCACCTCACTGCAGCTGCTGCGGGGTGCCCTCTCCAGAGGCCTGCTCGGGGCCTCTCGAGTCAGGGCAGGTCACCCCTGCTAGAGCCACCCTGCCCATCCGTGCTGTCCAGTTTCTCTCTTATGCAAAGTGCAGGCCTCCGGCCGATGGTTGTGAGGATCGGTGCTCACCGGCATGTGTGCTCCAGGGAAAACGGACAGCACATGGGTTCAGTGAGTAGAGGACCAGGTCCCGGGCAGGGCCTGAGGCACCCGAGGCCTTTCTGCCTCCACCAGCCACACCTGCTGCCCAGTGAAGGCCTGTGGGACCCAAGGGCTGGCAGTCTGCAGCTCCGAGGTCTGGGGTCAGCAAGGCCACCCACACCTCTTCCCACAGGACCCTATCCTCACCTGCTCAAGGAAAGAAACCCACTGAGGTGCATGGACTCCACCGGGAGTCGGCACCACACCAGGCCCCACTGAGGCCAGGTGCGCATCTGGAGACCCCCTTGGCCCCTCCCAGGATGCTCTGCTGTGTGGGGCAAGCACAGGCCCTCGGGGCCACCCCTGGACACCCTGCCCCACATCCCAGCACCCCCCCCTCGGCAGATCAATAGCTTTGGAAATCTGAAAAGGGCCCAAACAAAGAAGTGGGCTTGTAAGTACCCAGCTCGTATCAGCTGATAAATGGCCCCCTCTTTAAGGGACTTATCTCTCCAGGACTTGCGGAATGAGGGATGGTGTCATTTGTCCTGTTGGCTCGTCTGGACCAGCCGAGCCAGATCTATTTAAAAGACAGTGCGATACTGTCGACAGCAATAGACAGGGTAATTGCAGAGCGACTGCCGGGGTATAAATTATACGGCTCTAAGTGGTGGAGTGGCCGCGGGAGAGCGGAGAAATTCCTGACAATTTACTTGTCCCTCTGCCCCGCCGCCTGCTTATCACGGGCCAGCAGAAGAAACATGCTCTGGGTGAAAACAATTAAGTATTGATCAAATTAACAGTTTTTACTGATCTTTTTAAGAAGAAAAGGAGAGCAACAATTAAATTTAGAACACAAAAGACACTGGCAGGATAACTCCTGACCCATGGCAAAGTCAGTGATGAGGACAAGCAGGAATCACAGAGGCAGACAGTCCACAGCCCACGGCCTCCTGCAGGGCCCGCCACCTTCCCCAGGCCAGCCGAGTTCCTGGGAAGATCCCCCCAGCCACCCACAGAGTGCAGAGGTGGAAGGAGGCAGACGCAGGCTCATCCTGGGGTCCCATAGGGCCTGAGGCTTCTGGCAGCATGGAAGGACCCTGTGCCCAGCCCTGTGTCCCCTCCTAGTGGGGCTTCACGGAGACCACCCACCCACTGCCATTCGCTCCCCCTTGACATGGCATGGCCTGAGGGCCGTGGGGCAGAGGAGCTCTCAGGCAGGACGGCTGTCATCCTGATCAGGATGGTCCTTGTCCTGGGCCTGTTCTCTGTCCTCACGAAGTAGAGGGCCCAGGACACCAGTATCAGGAAGGCCTATGGGTTGGGAAAGCTGGGACCTCCTTCAGCGGGCATCAGGGGGGCCTGGGGCTCGGGAAAGAGGACTCCCTGTAAACGGGCAGCCCCGGCCAGACCCTGGACAAGCCCTGTGCCCTGGCCATTCTGCTGCCCTCACCACCAGCAGGACAGACACACGACCTGTTCACTGAAGCCCCACTGAGGCTTCACCTTGAGCTCAGGGGTCGGCAGCAGAGTCTCGGGGCCACCATCTTTAAGAATGCCACAACCCTGGGTGACCACTGGGCAGTGACCACAGACTACAGGTACCCACTCACCCCCTGCCAAGCTCCCACAGGCTGGGACTCGGGAGGACTCTATGTGCTAGGAGCGGTGCCTGCCCTGGGACAGGCAGCAGTTGGGTCTCCTTGGTGGCTACACCTGGAGCCACCACTACCCCAGTGGTGGCCCTGAAGCACCTGGGAACCCAAGGGTAGGCTAAGTGGCTGTCGGCGGGGACCGGATGGGCAGCCCTGGGAAATGGCCCCTCGTACAAATTAATGGCTTTGACTGGCAGATAACTGACCTCTGAGCAGACCCAGTGATGCCCAGCCAGGTGCCAAGGTCTGGCAGAACAAGCCTACCTGGGGCCCTCATGGTGGGCCCACCCCAGGAGGGAGGACCTCTCTGGGGAGTCACAGCCCCCAGCCAGCCACAGCCAGCCACAGCCAGGCACAGAAGGACACTGAACTGCAGCTCCCCATGCTGAGGCCTCGTGTGGCCCAACTGGGGTCCACTCAGGCCCTCGGTCCCTCCTCTCTCTTGTCCTGACCCACCCAGAGACCAGGCGGTTTCTCTCCATGGCCCAAATTCTGAGTGGGGCCTCACAGGGCTAGTGTGACACCAGGGTTCCCTCAGCCTAAGGCAGCCTGAGCTCAGGTGAGACTAGCCCCCAGAAGCGGGGCCAACAGGTGCTGTCCCAACGCTAACTCTGAAGTCTGTCCCGACCCATGTGGCACAGGGAGGTCATTGCCCTTGAGCTGGGCTTTGGGTGGGGAAGTGGAGGAGGAATGAGGCTCAGCGATGGGGCCATGCCCAGGGACCACCATGGGCCACAGCCCCAAGCCATTCTGAGGGCTGAGCCCACGGCCAACCCACCACGGGTCAGGAGCTAACCCTGCCCTCTCCATGCACCTTCCATAGGGGCCAGACACCTGTCCCAGCCCCAAGATGCCGCTGCTCCTGGAAGGGATCAATTGTCCCTGCTGACCAGTGGAACTCAGTGGCCAGGAGGCGGGCAGGGAGGACCTCCCCCACAGGCACCCCGCACAGCCTCTCCTTTTGGTCCAGCCTCTCCGGGTTTCCCACGCATTCTGGGCCAGGCCCTGGGGAGACCCGTGAGGGAGGCAGACCAGCAGGGAGAGTCTGAGAAGAGCCCAAGGGGTCCGTGTGCTCAGAGCCAGCAGGCTTCTCTGCACCCCACCTGCCCCGGGGCTGTCCCTGCACCAGGTTCTCGGCGGGGGGCGGGAGGGGTGGTGCTCTTCCTACACCAGTGCCCTCTGCTGGGTGGGGGTCACGGCAGCTCTCCTGGAGGCTCAGGTACAGTTGTGAGAAACAGTGAGCAGAGGCCTGCACCCCTGAGACCATGTCCCGCAGGGCCACCACACAGCATCACAGCCACACACCCTCACCAGCCAGCCAGAGTCCACCCTACACCCCTCTGTGACCCGAGGACCACACAGTCCTACTCCTTCTCCGTGGAGTGCTCCCAGGCGTCTCGTCCCTGATGGCCATGGCGTCTTCTCATCCACAGGACTCCACCTTATGTCCAGCTCTTCAGCCCCATCGCCTTCAAGATAAACTTCTTCACAAAGGAGGCAGAGTGAGGCAGGGCCTCTGTGACAGGGCCCACCCAGAAGGGCCGCCTCCCCACTTCCCCATCAGGCCACCAAGTGTGTCCCACAACCTCTGCTCAGGGCTGTGGCAAGGCCCCGTCCCCACCTGCCCTCCCCAGGCCCCAAGCCCAGATGACCCAGTGCCTGATGCCAACCTGCTGAGGGGAGCCGAGGGCTGCTGGTCCCCTGGCCCCTTCACACCCACCTGCCTGTGCCCTGTCCAAGCCCCTGTGGACTTCTGCCTGTGGGCTCCCCATGGTCAGCCAGGAGCCAGGAGGATGTCTAAGCACAGGGACTAAGCTGGTGCTGACCTCAGTGTCCTATGAAACCCAGGACCCCACTGCCTGTGCTGTCTCTCAGGCCAATGCCCCACCGGCGATGCCGTGTAAGCCTTCAGAGGTGCCCAGGGCAGCATGTGGCCTGGCACCCCTGGCAGAGCCAAGGATCTTTGTGGAACTATCTCGGGAACAGGGCCTAGAAAGCCAGGAGCTGAGGGGCAGCAGCTGGGACCATTCACACAGGAAGCCCCAGGGCCTGCTCCTGGGGTAGGCTGCCTCCCAGCCCAGGGGACAGGCAGGGCGCGCAGCCCTGTCCACCACTCAGGTTGGGGATGCAGAGTGAGAGGAAAGGAGAGGACAACCCCCTCTTAGCACCTAGGAGGGCATGAGCCCCAAGCCCATGTCCCTCAGAAGATGATTTTTAAGCATGAGGAATTGCTGCCACGGGATTCTTCCGGAACGCCCCTCCTGCGTTTGATGCCTTTTCTCTGCATAGTAATGTGTCTTAAAAAAAAAAAAAAAAGAGCCACTGATATATGTTACAAGAAGTGTATCTCTTTCACTGAGACAGAACATTTTAATTCCCCGACACCTTTTAGTGATTGCTTCAATATCCGAAGATTTTGATAAAATCATGCGGTTTAAGAGTCGTGGGAAGGAGGCTGGCGCGGGCAGAGCTTAATGAAAAGCTCCTGCTTCTCAGCCTTCACTTGACACAGCCCGGCTCAGGGCTAATAAATGCTGCATGATAAATGTTGGAGCCACGATTGTAAAAATATACTTGTAATTGGGTTAATATGCCTTAAAATACTACCCATCAGTTATCCTCCCTTCTCCCCTGATGCCTGTGCAGGGGTGCGTGTGGCCGGTGCCCTTCTCCCTCACCCTGGGGTCCCGCTTCCTCCATCCCTCCCTGGCCCTGAAGCCCTTCATCACCTGTGATCTGAGAGGCTGGAAGGCAGTGCCCCCCAATGCCCTGCTTGCCACATGGCGGGGGCTGCACTGGGCAGGACACGCGGCGGGTGGTGCAGCCCAGGAAGCCCTCCACCAGTGCCCAGCTCCCTGCAGGTGGTCCTGCGCCTGCCCCGTGTGTCCAGCAGAGGCCTGAGGGCAGCCTTCCCCTCACTGCCCTCATCAGCTCTATCTCCACCTCAGGGAGCATCTGTCCCCAAAGGCAGGGCCCCCAGGGCTGGGAGACAAGCAGAGTGCTCAGAAGCAAGGCAAGAGTGACCCGGTGGGCAGGCAGCCGGTTTGCTCTGAGGAACAGCCTAGGCAGGGGCAGGGCCATGAGCCCAGGAGGACCAGGCTCTGCCCTGGAGAGTTACTAGAAAAAAATGCACAGGAGTGAATCAGGGGACGCCAGGCTAGACATCGGGAAGAGGGTGGGGTCACCAGACATGGCCTTGCCCCTGACCTGTCCTTCCACTCATGTTGTCACCTGTCCATGGATACAAAAGTGAAGTCACAGGCAGCACTGTGTGCTCTGCAGGGGATGAGACTCCTGAATGGGCCTGCTGGGCTCTCTCCAATGCCAAGGCCATGGCCAGCCCCACTAGTGTTCTGCTGAAGTTTGTGAGCTTGCTGATAGCATGGATGGATGGATGGTTGGTGATGGATGGGTGGATGGATGGGTGGTTATGGATGAATGGTTAGTGATGAATGGATGAATGGATGGATGGTTATGGATGGATGGTTATGTGTGGATGGTTATGGATGGATGCTTATGGGTGGGTAGTTATGGATGGATGGTTAGTGATGGATGGATGGTTATAGATGGACGCTTATGGATGGTAATTATGGATGGATGGTTATGGATGGATGGTTATGGGTGGATGGTTATGGATGGATGCTTATGGGTGGGAAGTTATGGATGGATGGTTATGGATGGATGGTTATGGGTGGATGGTTATAGATGGATGCTTATGGGTGGGTAGTTATGGATGGATGGTTAGTGATGGATGGATGTTTATAGATGGATGGTTATGGGTGGATGGTTATGGATGGATGTTTATGGGTGGGTAGTTATGGATGGATGGTTATGGATGGATAGTTACGGGTGGATGGTTATGGATGGATGCTTATGGGTGGGTAGTTATGGATGGATGGTTATGGATGGATGGTTATGGGTGGGTGATTATAGATGGATAGTTATGTGTGGATGGTTATAGATGGATGGTAATGGGTTGGTAGTTATGGGTGGATGGTAATGGATGGATGCTTATGGGTGGGTAGTTATGGATGGATGTTTAGTGATGGATGGATGGATGGATGGATGGATGGATGGGTGGTTATAGATGGAAGGTTATGGGTGGATGATTATGAATGGATTGACGGTTATGGATGGATAGTTATGGATGGATATTAGTGATGGATGTATGAATGGATGGATGGTTATGGATGGATGCTTATGGGTGGGTTGTTATGGATGGGTGGTTAGTGATGGATGGATGAATTGATAAATGGTAATGGATGGATGGTTACGGGGGGATGGTTATGAGTGTATGGTTATAGGTGCAAGGCTATGGGTGGATGGTTATGGATGGATGGATGGTTATGGATGGATGTTTAGTGATGGATGGATGGATGGATGGGTGGACAGATGGGTGGTTATGAATGGAAGGTTATGGGTGGATGATTATGGATGGATGGTTAGGATGGTTAGTGATGAATGGATGAATGGGTGGATGGTTATGGGTGGATGGTTATGGATGGATGCTTATGGGTGGGTTGTTATGGATGGATGGTTAGTGATGGATGGATGAATGGATGGATGGTTATAGATGAAAGATTATGGGTGGATGGCTATGAATGGATGACTATGGGTGGATGGTTATGGATGAATGGTTATGAATGGATGGATGAATAGTTGTAGATGAATGGTTGGAAGGTTATGGATAGATAGGTTATGGATGGTTATGGATGAATGGATAGTTAGGGATTGATGTTGGACAGTTATGGATGAATGGTTGCATGACTATAGATGGATGGTTATGGATGGATGGATTGATGGTTAGATGATTATGGATGGACAGATAGATGGTTATTAATGGATGGATAGGTGATTAAGGATGGATGGTTTGGATGGATGGATGGATGGATGGTTATCGATTGTTATGGAAGGATGGATGGATGGATGGTTATGGATGAATGGATGGGTGGTTAGTAATAAATGGTGGAGGGCTAGAAGATGAGCAGATGGATGGATGAATGGATAATTGGATAGATGTATGGACAGATGAATGAATGGATGGATGGATGGTTGGGTGGGTGGGTGGTTATGGATGAAGGGATAGTTATGTATGGATGGTGATGGATGGATGGTTATGGATGGTTGGTGATGGATGCTTAGATGGTTATGAATGGGTGGTTAATAATGGATGGTGAAGGGCTAGTAGATGGGTAGATGGATGAATGAATGGATAGTTGAATAGATGGATGGGCAGATGGATGGATGGACGGCTATGGATGGATGGAAAGGTAGATAACTGAATGTTTATTTTACAGAGCTTAGGGCCAGCCCCTAGCAGTAGGCTGTTCTTGAAGCTGATGCACAGATATGGAGAGGGCTCAGGTAGCCTTTGATTCAGACCATGAGTGGCTCTTTTTCCCACAGGGCAGAGACCTTGTGTCTCTGAGCTCATTCTCCCCTGGAGGATTCTCAGCTTAGCCCTGGCCCACCCTTGCCTCCTTGCAGCTCTCACTCAGTCACCTGTCCCCTCTCTCCTCCTTCCATCCCTCCAGTTCTGGGGTCCAGGTCCTAGGCTCCCTGCAAGTCCTGAGACCTCCAGTCTGTGAGGACAAGGCAGAGCCTGGCAAGTGCTGGGAGGAACCCAGAAGGGGCCAGGGATTCAAGTGGGAAGGGCAAGCTGCACCACACAGCCAAGACCAATGTGTAGTGGGAAGGGCCACAGAGCCAGGCCCCCAGGTCTCAGTGTGCCTCTGGGAGCTAGCCAACCAGGAGCCCACAGGGGTAAGGGCATGGTTCCTGGACCCCCCAGCCCAGGATGGCCTAGAACGAAGTCCTGAGTGCTTCACTGTGAAGAGATGAAGCTCAGAGAGGCCAAGAGAGTGACCCCAAACCTCAGAGATCTGGACAGAGCTGGACAAGGCAGGCCAGGCTGGCTGGCTGAGCTTGGTCGGCATGTTGGTCTGAAGGAGAAGGGAGGTGCCAATGTCCTAAGGGAGGAAAGTGGTCCCCACAGCCTTTACCACCCCAGCAGGGGCACAGCGTCCCAGGAGGGCACACCGCACTGCCACTGCTCATGATCCAAACTGAGCCCCCCACTACAGTCTCAGCCCCACAGCCAAGCATGGGGCCAGCACCCGCCCAGCCAAGGGGGCTCCCTGGTTCCCCAGGCAGGTTGGTGCCTCCAGGAAGATGCCCAGAGAGAGAAATGGCTGCCAGGCGGGTTTGGCAGTCACTGGGTGAGTGAGAGGCTGGGTGACTTGGGGGTCACAAGGTGGGGTGGTCCCTGGGGTGCAGGGGCATCTGGAGGACTAACTTGTCCGCGGCACCACAGGGCCCGCCCTGCTTTGCCCAGCAGGCGGTGTGGTGGACATGGCAGCTGAGCTGGACCCCAAGGGAGTAATTGGATAATTCCCTCCTACGAGGCCAGGGCAGGAAGGCGCCCCGGATGCGCCACCTCCCCAAATTGCCTCCCTGTGGAAGCTGTTTAGGCAGCAGGCAGGGCACAGGAATGACCACGCACTGTCGGCTCCCCAAGCCGGGAAGGGACGATGGCTGGGGCTTCTGCTCCACACAGAGGCTGCGGCAGATGAAAGCGTATTCACCTGCTCATGTGAAGTGATGGAACTGTGAATGAGCTGCTGACCTTTCTGGAGTGACAGGTGACCCGCGAGATAGCGGGTGGTGGGCAGTGGCAGTGGCCTCGAAAATTGCTGCTGCTGCCTGAAAATAGACAATAAGAGCGAATGTGGCCGAGGAGCCGTTGCTGCCGTGCTGCGGGGACAAAGCGGATTATCTCGGGCCACCAGTCCAAGCCCATCAGCCTGCCCCTCCCTTGTGCTTGAGGAACAGGGGGCAAAGGCACTACAAGGCCCACCATGTCCAGGAGGAGCCCAGGGAGACAGAAGACATCCAGCCAGTCTGCATGGTGACCAGCCCCCTGGGGCTCAGCTCACCCAGCCCAGGGCAGCCCCAGACAGGCTCAGCCGGGCCCCACCCCTCCCAAGGGTCCTTGCCTGCTGGACAGCTCCCCAGCAGGACCCGTCTGCCTGGCAGCCTTCTGACCGCTACAGGGGCCAACAGTTCAAATGCTTCTGTGCAGGATGCCCCAGGCCTCATCCTCAGGGCCCCTCATCACCCACCTCCGTCCCAGCCCATGGCCTTGGTGCCCCTGGCCTGCTGCAAGTCCTTCCCTCCAGGGAGACGCCCACCAAGCCAGGCCTGAATGCAGGGCTCCACAGGTAAAGGGCCCGGCCCAGGCTGACTGGCCCCGAGGCCATCTTCTGCCATAGGCAGCAGGATGCAGAGGCCCCAGGGAGGGGCCTGCAGTCCTCTTAGCACCCACCCCGTCCTACACCCTTCCGTCCTAGGTGGTGCCCCTGGGGCTTCTCAGATGGCAGGGGCCATGGGGTGCCTCCTGCTCCCAGAAGGGCCTCACCCTGGCCCCATGGGACCTGCCCACCACCACTGCTCCTGCCACCACGGCCATCAGGGCTCCCCAGGGGTGGAGCAGCAGCCCCCTCAGAGGGGCCCCTCCACGGAGTCCTGCCCCTGCTGGCCTGGCTCTGCGGGCACTGGGGAAGCTGGAGGGGGCATGGCAGCCCCAGGACAGTGGTCCAGGTGGGTAGGCCTTGACTCACGGTCCTCACAGCAGGCTGGCCCCCAGGCCACCTCCTGCCTCCACTCAGAGGGGCCACTTTGAAGCAGAGCTTGGAAAACCCTTCTGGTTGTCTCAAGAGGTGACCCAGAGGGCCAACCCCTCAGAAAAGGATGGAGAAACGTCAGGAGTCAGGGGACCAGGGAGCCAGAGGCTGCCAGGGGCGTATGTGGCAGTGGGGGTGGGTCCTGGAGCAGGCAGTGGGTGGTTTGTGGTCACCAACGCTGGGCACAGCAAGAGCCACCACTTTTGCCATCTGAGCATGGGCAGGGCCAGGCCAGGCAACCAGAACACATTGATTGTCCATGCAGCGACCAGCACCGGGTACAGCCACCACCTGCCAGGAAGACCCAGCTGGGCTCTCCATGTGCCCAGGATGACGGGGGGCACTGGAGCTGCTGGGTGGTTCAGGGCAAGGCCCCCAGCCCCCAGCCGACTCTAGACATTGGGGTGGGGTGGGACCCCCCAGGGAAGGTTCCTACCAGGGGAGAGCTAGCCTGGTGGAGACCCAAGGTGGCCTCCAGGCCCAGCTGGGAGGGTGGGCATCAGCACCCATGTCCCATGACGTACTCACCCCACACCAGAGGAAGCCCACATGTCCCAGAGCCCATGGAGTGGGTCCACCAGCCACGGGCAGAAGTGTGTGCCCTCCACACAGCCAGTCCCTCCAACAGCTGCCTTTGAGCTCCTAGAGGAACTCCCGAGGGGCGAGGGAGCCAAGGGAGGCCAGGACTAGGCTTCCTGGAGGAGATGGGGCAGGGGGCAGGTGACAGGAACATGGGGGCACTGGGGAGGGAGGGCGCTGTATGGGGTCCCGGCATCCAGGCCTGGGAGCGGTGATGACCCCCAGAGAGGAAGCAGAGCCCTGAGGCCAGCACCGGCCCCGAGGAGCCTCCACATGGCCCTGGACTTGCAGCTGAGGCCCAGGTGGTGGGCCGCACCACTCCCCAGGACCCTCGGCCCTTCAGCCCTGGCTCCTTCCCTGGAGCTGCACAGGACGGGGTGGGGTCCTCCTCTTCCCTGGGACGCTGCCCACCTCGAGGAACCCTGCCCCTTCCCAGGTTCACTCCAGCAACACAAGCCGTGCCCTAGAATGTGCACTGGGGGCCAGGGACCCATCCCCAGGCGCCCCTCCTCCTGAGGCCTGACTCCATTCCCGCTCTCTGCTCGGCCCCTGCCCTGCTCCCCACAGAGCCGTGGCAACGCCAGGAGACCCCAGCCACCTCCCCCCTCCCCAGCAGGACCCTGGAGCCCTCCCCTCTCCAGACACTATCTACCTTCTCTCCTGGATGGGCCCTCCTCTGCCGCTTCATCCTGACACTTCCCTGTCTCTGTGCTTCATCTCCGGTCTCCCCTACCTACTGCAGCAAACCAAATGGCCACAATGACTATGGCAGACGCCACCAAGTGGTGGCTCCCACAGACCCCAGACATCAGGAGGCACAGCAGGGCCTGGGCTCCTTTCCCCAGTATGGGCCCTCTGCTGCTGTCGCCAACACATGTGCCCCCAACTGGGTGCCAGCACAGATCCCCTCCAGCCTCTCCATGAGGAGGGTGGCCAGGCCCCAGAGCACATGTCCCAGACAGGGCAAGCAGTGTCACTTCCTACAACCTGTCCTTGGCAGTCACCAGACTCACTCCCGCAGGTCATGCATCACAGGCTTCAGGGGACCGCAGTGCAGCCCCCAGCAGAACACGTCCTGGACACTGAGAGCCTTGTTGAAGGGCAAGGCTGGCAGACACCCCTCCGGCACAGTCCCCATCCTGACACACAATCAGTGCACCTCATGACCATGGCACCAGGTTAGACTGAGGGCACAAGGTCTCCACCAGAGGGTCCAGGTGTGGTGCAGGCTCCTGGGGCACTGCAGGTACACCACACAGTCCTTCTGAGGACCTAGGGGGCAAGAAAATAGCCCGCACACTCTGCCATGTGCCACAGGACACTTGCACCCAGGTATTCAAAACAGAAGGTGGAGGAAAGCAGCCACCAGCAACCCTGGACCCAAGTCCTCATGCATCGTCAGGCCTGTGACCAGGAGCAAACTGAACCCATCCCTATTGAATAACATCTCCACCCTCTCCACAGCCTCCTCGTCCCCACTGAATCTACCCCCAATGAGGTGACATCTCCATCCTCTCCACAGCCACCTAATCCAAACTGAACCTCCCTCCACTGAGGTGACATCTCCATCCCTCTCCACAGCATCCTCATCCCCACTAAACCTCCCCCCACTGAGGTGACATCTCCATCCCCTCCACAGCCCCCTCACCCCCACTGAACCTCCCCCCATTGAGGTGACATCTCCACCCTCTCCACAGCCTCCTGGTCCCCACTGAACGTCCCCCAACTGAGGTGACATCTCCACCCTCTCCACAGCCTCCTGGTCCCCACTGAACCTCCCCTCACTGAGGTGACATCTCCACCCCCTCCACAGCTTCCCCATCCCCACTGAACCTCCCCCCACTGAGGTGACATCTACTCCCTCTCCACAGCCTCCTGGTCCCCACTGAATGTCCCCCCAATGAGGTGACATCTCCATCTCTCTCCACAGCATTCTCGTCCCCACTGAACCTCTCCCCACTGAGGTGACATCTCCATCTTCTCCACAGCCTCCTGGTCCCCACTGAACCTCCCCCCACTGAGGTGACATCTCCATCCCTCTCCACAGCCTCCTCGTCCCCACTGAACCTATCCCCACTGAGGTGACATCTCCATCCCTGTCCACAGCCTCCTCATCTCCACTGAACCTCCTCCCACTGAGGTAACATCTCCATCCCTCTCCACAGCCTCCTGGTCCCCACCGAACCTCCCCCTACTGAGGTGACATCTCCACCCTCTCCAGACCCTCCTCACCCCCACAGAACGTCCTCCCACTGAGGTGACATATCCACCCTCTCCACAGACTCCTCTTCCCCACTGAACCTCCCCCCACTGAGGTGACATCTCCATCCCTCTCCACAGCCTCCTCGTCCCCACTGAACCTCTCCCACTGAGGTGACATCTCTGTCCCTCTCCACAGCCTCCTGGTCCCCACTGAACCTTGCCCAATGAGGTGACATCTACAACTTCTCCACAACCTCCTGGTCCCCACCTAACGTCCCCCCACTGAGGTGACATCTCCATCTCTCTCCCCAGCATTCTCGTCCCCACTGAACCTCCCCCCACTGAGGTGAAATCTCCATCTTCTCCACAGCCTCCTCGTCCCCACTGAACCTCCCTCACTGAGGTGACATCTCTGTCCCTCTCCACAGCCTCCTAGTCCCCACTGAACCTCCCCCACTGAGGTGACATCTCTGTCCCTTTCCACAGCCTCCTGGTCCCCACTGAACCTCTCCCCACTGAGGTGACATCTCCATCCCTCTCCACAGCCTCCTGGTCCCCACTGAACCTCCCCCCACTGAGGTGACAACTCCACCCTCTCCAGACCCTCCTCACCCCCACTGAACCTCCCCCACTTACGTGACATCTCCACCCTCTCCACAGCCTCCCCATCCCCACTGAACCTCCCTCCACTGAGGTGACATCTCCACCCTCTCCACAGCCTCCTGGTCCCCACTGAACCTCCCCCCACTGAGGTGACATCTCTACCCTCTCCACAGCCTCCTCATCCCCACTGAACCTCCCCCCACTGAGGTAACATCTCCACCCTCTCCACAGCCTCCTGGTCCACAATGAACCTCCCCCCACTGAGGTGACATCTCCACCCTCTCCAGAACCTTCCGGTCCCCACTGAACCTCCCCCCACTGAGGTGACATCTCCACCCTCTCCACAGCCTCCTGGTACCCACTGAACCTCCCCCCACTGAGGTGACATCTCCACCCTCTTCACAGCCTCTCCATCCCCACTGAACCTCCCCCCACTGAGGTAACATCTCCACCCTCTCCACAGCCTCCTGGTCCCCACTGAACCTCCCCCCACTGAGGTGACATCTCCATCCCTCTCCTCAGCCTTCTGGTCCCCACTGAACCTCCCCCCACTGAGGTGACATCTCCACCCTCTCCACAGCCTCCTCACCCCCACTGAACCTCCCTCCATGGAGGTGACATCTCCACCCTCTCCACAGCCTCCTGGTCCCCACTGAACCTCCCCCCACTGAAGTGACATCTCCACCCTCTCCACAGCCCCCTCACCCCCACTGAACCTCCCCCCCACTGAGGTGACATCTCCACCCTGTCTACAGCCTCCTGGCCCCCACTGAACCTCCCCCCACTGAGGTGACATCTCTACCCTCTCCACAGCCTCCTCGTCCCCACTGAACCTCCCCCCACTGCGGTGACATCTCCACCCTCTCCACAGCCTCCTGGTACCCACTGAACTTCCCCCAACTGAGGTGACATCTCCACCCTCTCCACAGCCTCTCCATCCCCACTGAACCTCCCTCCACTGAGGTGACATCTCCACCCTCTCCACAGCCTCCTGGTCCCCACTGAACCTCTCCCCACTGAGGTGACATCTCTACCCTCTCCACAGCCTTCTGGTCCCCACTGAACCTCCCCCCACTGAGGTGACATCTCCACCCTCTCCACAGCCTCCTCACCCCCACTGAACCTCTCCCCACTGAGGTGACATCTCCACCCTCTCCACAGCTTTTTTAAACTAAATTTTGTCTGGATCATCTCTTTATTGGTGAGTGGAGTATTACAAGGTCCTTTCATTATTTCATTATTGGAGACTTTCTGTCCCCTTAAGTCTACTGGTATTTGTTTTATAAAATTGAATGTTTGACAATAGGTGTACATAGATTTATAATTGTCATAACTTCTTGATGTATTGACCTGTTGATCATTGTAGAGTTATTTTTATGGTTTGGATACTGTGTGTTCCCAAAAAAGTTCCTGTGTCAATGTAGGAATGTTCAGGAGCGAAATGATTAGATTATAAGAGCTGTCAACTAATCTGTGAATCAATACATTTGATGTAGTGACCATTTGAATGGACTAATTGCTGCTAACTGCAGGTAAGCAGCTGCATATATGGAAGAAGTGGGATACTTACATGTCCATGGATTACATATTTTGTCACTGGCTCACCTTTCCTTTGCCCTTTTCTTTCACCATGATATACTGTCTCACCTAGGGCCCAGATCAATGAGGTCAGCTGACCATAATCTGAGACCTCTGAAACTATAAGCCAAAAATAAACTTTTCATTCTCTATGCTGTTTCATTTCAGGTAGTTAACATATATAGAGATGGAAACTGATTAAAACAGTGATCTCTTTTGTCACTTCTATTGCTTTAAAAGTTTATTTTGTTAGCTATAAAGTAGAATTCTATTTCCTTTGAGATTCCATTTGTTTGGAATATCATTTTCTTTTTTTTAATTTTATTTTTTATTGGTTGTTCAAAACATTACAAAGCTCATGATATATCATCTTTCATACATTTGACTCAAGTGGGTTATGAACTCCCATTTTTACCCCAAATACAAATTGCAGAATCACATTGGTTACACACTCACATTTTTACCTAATGGCATATTAGTGACTGTTGTATTCTGCTACCTTTTCTATCCCCTACTATTCTTCATCCCCTCCCCTCCCATCTTCCCTCTCTACCATTTTCAACTTGAAGTTTCAGTTAGTTTCTGTCTTCACTGGTGATATGACTTTCTTATAGACAGTCTACTATTGGGTCTTTCTCTTAATCCATTCAGCCAAGTCTGTAACTTTTAATGGAAGAATTTAGATATTTTATATTTAGAGTGATTTGGGGGAAGTTATGAATGTGTGTTTGCCATTTTCTTCTAGCTATTTCAAATTTTCTTTTCTCATTTATTTGCCTTTTATTTGTTTTTGTGATTTGATGACTCACTGTATTCATAATGTTTTTTTTAAAAAACTTTGATTTATGTATTTACATTGTTAGTGAAATTTATATTCTCAAATGTTATTATTATAATAGTTATACTTTGTCACTTCTTGGTGTAAGACTCCCATAAACATATTTCTAAGTCTTGTCTGCTGGTTATGAATTTTGTTGGCTTTTTTCTTACTCTAGAAAGTCTTTATGTCTCATTTTCTGAAGATAGTCTTACTTGCTATAATAATCTTGGTTGGCAGTTATTTTCTTTAGACGTGACAAATCTTTTTTATCTATAGGATTTCTGATGAGAAATCTGCTTATTAGTCTAATGATATTGCCCATAAATGTGACTTGGCACTTACAGAGTTTAAAATTCTTTCATCATTCTGCATTTTGACAATTTTACTATAATATGCTGTGGGGAGGATCTTTTATGGTTATGTATATTTCAATATCTATGAACCTCCTCTACCTGGCTGTACATCTCTTTCCCAAGATTATAGAAGTTTTCTGCTATTACTTTATTGAATTATTTTCTATGCTCTTAATCTTTCTCTTTTCCCTTTACATTATGCCAGTGATGTGGTTATATGATCTTTCAATGGTGTCTCAAAAATTTAGGAATGCTCTCTTCATTTTTTCTATTTTTTTCTTATTTCTATGAATTTTCTATTTCCAAAGACCTGTTTTCAAGTTCTGTTATTCTTTATTCCATTTGATCTACTGTATCATTGAAGTTTCAAATTAATTTTTATCTGACTTATGGTCTACCTTTTCAACATTTTTCATTGGTTGTTTTCAAAATTTATGTCTCTTTACTGAATTTCTTCTTACATCCTGTGTTGTTTTCCTAATTTTATTTCACTGTTTATCTACATTTTCTTTATATTAATTGGGCTTTTTTAAAAAAAAAGTCTTACGTGTACATACACACTGAGGTGAGTGATATACAAGGATATCAAATTCTACAAGAGAAAAATGGAAACTTTGTGAAATTCAGAAATGTGGGACAGGAGACTAGCAAGGAAAAAAATCTCAGTACCTACTGCCTCAGCTACATAGCTGGAGTAGTAGGTGTTCCACTTCTCAGGAGTAAAGGTGAAAGAGAGAGTCTCCTCCTTCAAAGTCCTCCTTCAAAATCTATTTGGGGAAATACTAGTAATCATTTCAAACTTTTGGAAAGTTTCACAAACCCTATAGGCTCTCTGTTTAAAAATAAGTCTTACATCTGCATAATATCCTGGCTTTGGAAAAGAAAATCATCTCAATTCCCAATAATATTTCTCTAACCAGGAGTAATCTTTAATAAAAAGACAGTGTGTCTGCAAATTGGTGCAGCCAATATGGAAAGCAGTATGGCAATTCCTTAGAAATCTGGGAATGGAACCATCATTTGACCCAGCTATCTTTGGTCTACCCAAAGGACTTAAAAACAGCATACTACAGGGACACAGCCACATCAATGTTTATAGCAATACAATTCACAATAACTTAACTATGGAGCCAACCTAGATGGCCTTCAGTGGATGATTGGATTAAAAATGTGGCATATATTCACAATGGGATTTTACTCAGCAATAAAAGAGAATAAAATCATGGCATTTGCAGGTAAATGGATGGCATTGGAGAAGATAATGCTAAGTGAAGTTAGCCAATCTTAAAAAAAAATGCCAAATGTTTTCTCTGATATAAGGAGCCTGATTTATAGTGGGGTAGAATGGGAGGAATAGATGAATTATAGATAGGAATTATAGTGGGACGAGAAGGGGGGAGGCAGGGAATTAACAAGGATAGTGGAATATGATGGACATCATTATTTAAAGTACATGTATGAAGACATGAATTGGGTGTCACCTACTTTATATACAAACAGAGATATGAAAAATTGTGGTATTTATGTGTAATAAGAATTGTAATGCAAAAAACCCCACAAAGTACATGTATAAAGACATGAATTGGTGTGAACACTTTTATATACAAAGATATAATATGTTTAATAAGAATTGTAATGTATTTGATATTGTGTATTTAAAAAATAAAATCAATTAAAAAACAAAACAAAACAACAACAACAAAAAATAGTCAAAAAACAAACAACAACAAAAAAGAACCATGAAATAAAAAATATAGTGTGGATTTTGAGTGTCTTGGGTTCCAGAAACCATAAATGTTACCCTTTCTGGAACCGTACACATTCCACTGCATTGGCTGAGAGTAACTGCCTAATTCATGAAACATAGTTCTTTAATGTGACACTGATAAATTTAACTTAAAGTGCTGCACTATAGGGAGTGGGTGTTGCCACACAGAGGGGAATAGAGGATGCTGCCTTCAAAAACTGTGGGATGGGGAGACAAAATATCAGTGTTCTAAAGAAGTAAGTGGTCAAAGAATGCCTATTGATGAATTTTGTAGTTCATAAATTATCATCAAGTCAACATCTCTATAAAGTATCAGATTTTGACAAGATGGAAAAAGTTTGGTCTCCTCAGTGAGTCTTAAAAAATCAGGTAAGCTATAAGTGGAATTCCAGGTTAAATATTCTTTTCTCTCTGAATGTTTTTTGTCACACAGATTCTGTTTTTTTATTCTTTATCCTTTCTTCACACTCTGTTCTTTCATAATGTTATGTAATTTCATTAGTTCAGCATTAGAGTGAATTGGTTATATTCTACCCCCCCTTAAGGAATACAAGTAAAAAATTATAGAACTTAAAAATATAAGCCTATATAATATTAGTGAACCACCCAAATACATTTAGGATTTCCTATATAATATAAATAGTAACTACTATTTAATACCTCTTTAGAAAATTAATTTGGTCTATGAAATACTTATATCGAGAAACTAATTATTGGGTATATGTATATTATTTGATCATTTATTATTTAGGAATAACACAGTAATAAATTCATCACTTTCCTGGAATTGTTTAAATCTTTGCTTTACATGTTGTCAATAAAATGTTACTTTTTCTCAGCATGACCACAAATACAAGTCAGAATTAATAGGACAGTTTATTTTGGATACTTTAAGTATCCAAAAAGGACATTTTGGGAATTCTGTTTCTTACTTTTTATATAATTATGCATGATATGGTGAAGATTTTTATATCTCCAGGTACCTATGTTTACCAAATATGGGCAAGTTATAAATTGCAACTTTAAAAGGAAGTCTCAGTAATATGAAAACTTTTGTAAATTTTTTCCATGCCTTTAGGGCACTGAGAGTTAACAACGACAAAAAAAGTTGCCTAGTGATTTCCAAAAACTGTCTCCAACAATGTAATCTAATTTTATTAACTATTTTCTTTATTGTAGTTCAATAACAGGTAATAATAAAATATTTTAAATTAAAAATTGTTATACCCAAAGAATAGAATAGCATGAATAGTAATATGCTTGAACCTCTTTATTATACAGCTCAACAGCAACAAGATACATATCAGTCTCTGTTGAAAATAGGCTTTTCAAAGAACTGAAACATGGTCTCCTGAGTCTCAAGCGTCATCACAGTGTATCTCTACTACCTGTCACTTGACTTACTGTTTAATTTAGATGGCTGCCAGCACTTACTAAAATCCTAGGTAAATACAGTATAAGGAACATCCCTAGAAATAACATAATAACAGTAGGTTCTAAAAACTTGCAAGCTAACTAGAAGAAAAAAAACACACATGTAAACACTTTTGTAATGATTCTTCAAATTGTCTTTCAAAGATAGTTATTCTCTTTTGATTGATTTAACTACATATTTCTTAATGAATTAAAAAATGCATCTCAGTTATTACAGATAGTAAATAGTGAACTGAGTTTATGTTAATATTAACAAGACACACAGTAAATGTCACCCTGTCTGAAAAGACAACACTGTCTTGGTAATAGAGATGCTGAAACTGGGACCCAATCCAAGAAAGACTAGAATAGTGACTGTAACAGAGTTTTCTGGCAATAGGATGATGATTTCTTATTTACCTGGAGCAGCAAGCATTTTAGTAAATCCCCAATTTAAATTACTTTACAATGTAACTGAAAAGTTTAGTCTATTTATTACTTGTATGTGTGTGATATGTGTGTTATGTGTAAAGAAAGAGAGAAAAAGTGCAGGCAACATAATATAGCCTGCCTCTTTGTTAAATACAAATGCTAATGACAATAAAAATAACTATATACATGGGCGGGAAAGAACTACTTCTGGAAGAATGTAAAACAACTGAACAGCTTAGGATTAATGGTTTACAGAGACTGGTATTTAGGTTTGCAATCCAAAGATATTCAAACTCCCACCATCTCAAAAAACTCTTCTCAGGATTATCCTTAAAATAATATTAAAATAATAAAATAATATTTTCCTATTTTGAAAAATGTCTAAGATTCTGTAAATGTAGTCCTTACCCAGATATAATACATTGAATAAACATTGCTTTATTGCTTGATTATCATTTTTCTGGATTTTTCTTCCTGTTTGCTTGCATATATGTGTATGTCCACATGTTACATATGACCATACTGAACTATTACTCTAATAAGAACTACACACAATATATAAAATGCCTATAAATTGCCACAGGAAATATCAAGTTCTTCATCTCTTATATCCTGTCATAAAACCTATCAAAAAGACACTAATACTATAAACATTTTATAGATGAGGAAACTTAAGTATGTAAATGTAAATGTGATTACCATATCAGGATTGTGTGCTAGAATTGCTGGCCAAGCTATTCAACTTTGAACTTCCAGTATGCTAATATTCACATCCAATTCCATGAAGAGACATGGAATAGCCTGAAGCAGAAGAAAAAATTAGTAATGAGATGTGACTTCAATTACATTTTTGGTATTTTGTTAATCACGAATATTTTTATTGATTTATAATTTCAAAAATACTGTACTAAAATATTTATCTCAATTACTGTGTTTAACACATCATTAAATTTTGTGCCCAAGGCACATGTCTTATTCATTTCACTTGTCCAACCCTTGACTTGGCTCTGTGACATATTCACATTCACTGTCATTGACACTGCAAGAATGAAGGAAACTGAAATGTCTGACCAATCACTGAATGATTTAATGAGCACAAGAGTCTCATGTAACTTATCTAGGCTTCAATTATTTCATCTCAGAATAGCATAGTTATGGATATTCAATTATCAACGTATAAAATGTTTTATAGAGATTATTTAAAAATTATTTGCTATTTTAATTAAATTTACTAATAAAGTAAAAAAAATAAAGAAAGATATATCAAATGATCATCACCCCTTACCTTTTAATACTACCTTAGAATTTACAAATACTTTCAAATATGTCAAAAAAGCAGTTTTACCCACCAAAAACCCTGTTGGTAAGATAAGTTTTGTTCATTTTATTGCTGAAGAACATGAGACATTCAAAGGTAACAAAATTAGTAGTAAGGTCACTTTCTTCTCTCAGTTCATTGCTCAATTCTGTTCTGCTATTGCTGTGCCCCAATCAACCAAAGAAAATATTAACGTGTTGAAAGGTGAATTGAAATTGCTCCAATTTTATTGTAAGAACAGTATTAAGCTTCAACTGAAACAAACAAGCATGTACACAGACAAAACACTACTTGTACCTTTTTATTTCTATAACCAACAGCTTGTAAATGGTTGCAGAAGCCTGTGCTAGATAAAATTGACAATTTATTTTGCTTACTCAAGATAGTATCATTGGGGAAAAGTGGTTGTAGGGTACATACTAAGTCTACATACTATACTTGCAACTTTTAAAAATCTTAAAATATTTTGAAGTTACTTGAATTTTTTATAAAATTATGAAAAAAAGATTGTGGTAAATTAGTGGGGGAATACAAGAGTCTTTGAATGATTTTTAGACAAAAAAATGTATAAAACCCCTGTACACTTAATAATCTTCAATTTTAATAGAAAAAGGATTTAAGCAGAAGAGGAATCTTTAAAAGTTTTTTAGAAAAATTTTCACCTTCAGAACTGTAAATTGAGTACAAAGTGAGTTAAAAACAATGTTTACACTAAGTTAGAAGTAATGTTTAGGTAGACAATACATATAATCAATAGTATATGCATTTAATTTATGCATTTAATTAATGTTTATATAAGATTGAGTTATGTACATAATACTTCATTGTTTGATCATCATTTTTTTCTATATATTTTTCTGTATGTTTGCATATGTATGTACATAGTTCTTGAGAGCATCCACTAAAATTTATTAATTTTGCATACAGGAAAACATCTTGTGTAGTGTGAATCAAATCATTGGTTTTAGCACTAGAGACAGTTAACATAATATATATATTCTCTACCTATACATTTTCATGCATATAACAGAGAAACAGAAGCATACATTTGAATCATATAACAAAATATGAGCAAGAAAGACTGAATATCAAAAATAGTTTGTTTAGTTCTAAAATGTAACCCAAAGGCTCATGTTTTAAAGTCTTAATCTCCAGCCAGTGGTTATTGGCAAGCGGTAGAAACTTAAGGAGGTAGAGCCTAGTTGGGGAAATAGGTCATTGGGAGCATGTTTTTATAAGGTACATTTTGTTGCTCACCTTTTACTCTCTTTCTCATTTTTTCTCTCTCTGCTTCCTGGATACCATGGATATACAGATTTGCTTCACTGCACTCTTCATACCATAATGACCTGACTCACATTGGTATAGAATCAATGGAGCCAAGTGACATGCACAGAAACCTCTAAAACCATATATATATATATATATTTCTCCTCTACATTGATCTTTTTCAGAAAATTTTTCACAGCAACAGAAGGCTAACAATATAAAAATATATATGTATTAAAGAATTAATTTTTTACCAAGAGGAATTGAACCAAATAAGGCAAATCTTTAATTCTAAGGAACTTAATAATTCACATATCAATTTATTTTTACTCATTTAAGAACCAAATTATAATCTAATTTTAGAACATTTTCATTACAATAAAATAAAATAAAAATCCTCATTAGAACTTCCTAAACAGCAACACAAAAAATACCATGGAATAGTTCCAAAATAAAAAATAAAACTGGTTCATGTTATGAAAATAAAGAGAAAATCAATCACTTAAACTTTCTGAAAATTGTCATGAGGAGAAACATCAAGTGAATAAGTGATTTATTCAAGAAAACAGGTTATGAGAGTTGGGCTCTGTGCCTTCAAGTCATAATCACTCCCTATCTTCTTTGGGAAAGGTCAGCTTTGGGTGGATATGGCCAAGAAGATGTAAATGTATCTGCCCTAAGTCTTAGGTTCAGGGCTGCAATGTCTCATGGGAAGAGGCGGGCTTAATATATTTCTTATCTGCTGCAGCTGTGTGTTTTAAAGATTAATTTACAGTATAGTTCAAAGAGGCATGGGAATACCTTTCTTCACTCAGTTCCCCGGTGGCGCAGGATGTTTGTGATATAGCATGCCAGTCCACACATAGATGGGCACCAATTTTCTTTCCCAATTTCCTCATAAAGTAAAGTTGTGATGTAGGGAGAGACAGGTTGATAAGACCAGATGTTTTCTCCCTAGCTCAGTACCCTGTTTGTGCAACAGAGGTGTGTCTTTAAGAAAGATAGGCCACTGTTCTTGCTGTTCTTTTAAGATGTTGAGCTCAGAGGCTTTGCCTTATAGCAGAGAATATCCATAAAAGAATAGAAAGTTCTGAAGATTTTCTCAATGGTATTCACTTTATTTAAAGTAGAGTAAATGTTGGAAACTTAAGCCTTGGGATGGACTCTGAACAATGGATATTTTGTTCATAGAAAGTAAGAGAAGAGATGGGTAGCTTCATGAAAGCAAGAATCTTAAGTATAACCCAGTTAATTTAAAAATAAAACAAGGAAAAGAGATATCTGAGAGAGTTACCCCCATTGTCAGAACAAACTTCAAAGAAAAGTAAAAAATTAACCATAAAAGGTGATTTGTATGGGTACCACAGGTGTATGACTTTAAGTGAATCAGACCATAGATTAATTTATACTCTCATCCACTGTCAAACAATAGAACAATCCATTGGTAATTAGAAGAACCCAAGAGTCATTTGCAATTTCAAAAAAAAGAAAGATGGCTTAACAGAGAAATCAGTGAGAAATAAAGTCAAAGGGAACCCTAATAACAAGATAGTCATCATCTCCTTGTAAAAGTGTGCACATGTCCAAGTCTATATTATGCAGGGTAACAGAAGACATTTCATTTACTGGTGATATTGTTTTCTCTAAAATAACCCAGCAAATTTACTAAAGAAAAACAATTTTTAAGCATTACAGTAAACTGCGGAGTTAGCCTACTCCATATTTAGAGGGATTTCAATCAAAGATGACCGTATTTAAGGAAAAATAATTGAGACATGCAAAGGGATGAGAAACTACAGCCATAAGTAAGAAAAAACACACAACAAAAACAACAAAGCTAATAATAACAACAACAACAGCAGACCCAAACAACAGAGACTACTTGTGAGAATACGTAGATGATAGGCTTGACAAAGACTTCAAAGTAGCTAATATAACTATTAATTCAAAGAATTAAAGAAAAATCATGCTTAAAGATTGAAAGGAAGTAAAAAGTTTATGATCATATTATGAAATAGGAAACACCAATGAAAGGAAAAAAATGTTTTTTTAAATAGTTAAAAATTCTGGAGTTGAAAATTGCAATGATTATATTTTAAAATTAACTGCTAAGGCTGAATACCTGAGACTGAAAAAAGTCAGAATCTGTTCAATTGACCATATCAAGAACTATCACTGAATTGGAATAAAAAAAAAAAGAAAAAAAATGAAATGAACAGTCTCTAAGAAAGGTGGAACACAATTGTCTATAACAACATCAGTTTAATGGAAGAATCAAATGTTCAAGCTTTGGAACTCTTTAATTAAGCCCAATAAAATCTACAGCATAGATTCCTTATCTGATGCACTGAAAATTGTTTGTGCCAATACCAATTGCAACATACAATAATAATCAGTAACATAGTAGATGAAAATAATGTTATATTTTCTAATTTGTTCTGATAAACATTTTTCAACGTGGCACTATCAGCATATTGTACTAGGTAATTCTTAACTCTGGGGACTCTTATACATTGCATGATGTTTAACAACCTCACTGATTTCTACTCATTCAATATCAGTAGTAAAACCAGCCATAGTCTTGAAAAACAAAAATGTCTCCAAATATGGCCAACAGACCCCTACTAAGGGCAAAATTCCCACTCATTGACAACCACTCTGTGATGTATCAGCAAAATTTTCATATCCCCAAATATGGTATATATGAGTTTCTTTAATCATTTAACATTTCAATAAGAGAACTATTTACCTATCTCAATTAATTTATGTAGGATTGATTGTCTCAAAAAATGTCTTTTAGGATGAAATAACTTGACATCTTACTTATCACAAAGTTTTACAGGTATAACTGTTGTAATTTTTAGTCATGTTTTCAGAGGTTTAGTCCATTGTCAGCAGACTCCATAACTCTGGGACTGAATAAGGTAGAAATAATCCTAGGTTAATCTAACCTGGAGTCCATAGCAAACAATTTATGTGAGACTTCTATAATCTGTATGAAACTCTTTTCCTTCCCTTTCATCCATTTTCTCCCCTCCCTTCCCTGACAGAGAATTGTTAAGTTGCCAGGATGGACTTGAACTTGCTATCCTTCTCATTTAGCTTCCCAAGTAGCTGGAATTATTGTAATATACCACCATGACCAGCTTGTGGATGAACTGTCTGAAGGATTCCCTTCTCTATTAAGGAAACCTTGATTTATAAATGTGAAGAATCTTGTCAATTCTAGAGCTGGGAAAAAAATGAAGTTGATGTTAGACGCATTTCTTGAAAATGGATTGCACTTATTACCCAGATAATAGAGAAAGTTGACTTTAAATTTTATATAATAATCATAGGCCTCTAAAAATTTCTTAGGTTGTCTTAAGTTACACAATTCTTATTGGACAATGTAGGCAAATATCCAGTATATTTCACCTAAATCAAAAAGGCTTTGAGACAATTGAAAACAGTGTACTTCTCTATATAGGAAAGATTTTTGTTACTTTAAGAAATATTAGTGTAATAATATCCAGATATATAAAAAGCTTTAAAAACTTAATAACAAATACTCTAAATAAACCTGGTAAAAGGACAAGAATAGATAATATTAAAAGAAGGAAGTCAAATTACCAACAAATTTATTAAAAATTCAACTAATTAGTCATCAGGGAAACAAAGGCCAAACCCACAATGACACATCTTTTCACCAATTGGAATAGCTATTATTAAAAATACAAAATATCACATTCTGAAAAGAATGTGGATGAAAGGAAATTCTCATACACTTTTGGTGAAACTCTAAATTAATAGAGGCACTGTGAAGAACAGTGTGGAGAAAATAAAATAGATCTATCATGTGATCCAGCAGTCCCACTATAGGGAACATATTCAAAGGAACAGCATCAAAGAAATAGCTTCACTCTCATGTTTATTATAGTGTTATTTAAAATAACTAAGATATGAATGAAACTAGATGTCCATCAATGAATGAATGGATAAAGGATGTATTGAGTATATACACAATGGGATATTATTCAGTTAAAAAATGTTGTCCTTTTGTTTGTGCAAAATGGATGGAACAGGAAGACAAGGTTAAATGAAATAAGTAAGACATGTAAAAAGGCAAATATGAGAGTTCTGTCAGAAGTGCCACACAGGAGTGAGCACAGATGCTTATCCTTGAGTGATGGGGGTTTGAGGGACTGGCTTCCATTAGTCCCTCTGGGGCCAGGGAGTCCCAGTTGGTGGCAGCCAGGCACTCAACACCATCCCAACTGTGGCATGTAGCAATTATGCTCCTGCCTTGGTAGATTGCTGTTCCCACAGGCACCCCTTACTGCTTGGGAGTGGTGGGTGGGCGACTGCCTGGCTCATGTTCCCGTGAGTGAGTCCAGGCCAGTGGTTATGACCCCCAAAAGGGTGGCAAGCCACAGGCAGCTATAGCCAAGCTCTTGTCTCCATCTCCATAGTTCTCTTTTGCAGCATGGGGATACTTTTAAAAAATAAAAAAAAATCCCCAAACTCAAGAGCAAGTTTCAGTGGCAGATGCCAGCATTATTACCAGATCTTAAGGCAGTCTGCATTTGCCACCCAGGCCAGGTTGTCTAAGGGTCACAAGTATTGCCAATGTCAGGTTAGAGCCCTGCATCTGTGTGAGAGTAGTAGCTGGGTTACAGTGCATTCAATCTCAATATTTGGTAAGGATCCAGTGAGAGGCTCAGAAGACATAGTAGCCAAATTTAAATTGCCTGAATAATTCTAGAAAGTAATAATCAAATATAACATTAAAAATTATTTTTTTCTAGAATCAGAGAATCTCTAGAATTTAAAGTCTCACAGGGAAAATGATTTTTTTCCTATCTCTCTTCATTCTCTAAACATGAATCCCCAGTACATAAATCCAAAAGTTTTTATCTAAAACATTTCAAAACACAAAAAATCCACATTAATTCCCAATAAGCCATAAAAAGTGTGCTTTTCTTATGAGAAAGGGCTACACTTTAACCATATGCATATTATCAACTACCTTAAATAGAAATCCCAGTGGATTATGACATTATTTGAATCTACTATGTTACTGATTATTATTGCATGTTGCAATTGGTATTGGCACAATTTTCAGTGCATCAGATAAGGAATCTAAGCTGTAGATTTTATTGGGCTTAATTAAAGAGTTCCAAAGCTTGAACATTTGATTCTTCTATTAAATTAATGTTGTTATAGACTATTGTGTTCCACCTTTCTCAGAGACTGTTCATTTCTTTTTTTTTCTTTTTTTTTTATTCCAATTGAGTATTAGTTCTTGATATGTTTAATTGTGAAGAAAGCACGCAAGCACACAGAAATACTTTTCAAAATCCAGGACTGCTCTGGACCTTAGGGTTCTGTTGTAAAGAGAGAGCAAGCCACCTGAAAATCCTCTGTTTAGTGAGGAGAAAGACATTCAAGAAAGTTCAGCCCAAATGAGGCAAGGGATTGAGTTTCAGAGGTGTGTAGCACAGTCTCACTGGGTGATGCCCACTTCCAGAGCACCATTCCTCCTGGGAGCCCCAGGGGGTTCACCTGCTCTTTGCTGGGAGCTGAAGACAGTCCCAGACACCTCTTTCCATCAAGGCTAAGGGTCCATGCTCATTCCTTTGTGGCAGCTCCACACAATTTTTCCTCTCATATGTGGATGGCTTAACAAAAACAACCTGAATAAATAATAGGAATTAATAGAGAAATGGGGAGTACAATGTTTTAGTCAGTTTTTTTGTACTGCTGTGACCAAAAGAACTGACAAGAACAATGTAGAGGAGGAAAAGCTAATTTTGAGTCATAGTTTCAGATGTCCAGTTGATGGTCAGCCGACTTCATCACTTCACACCTGAGTGAGGTAGACCTCTCATGGCAGAAGGAAATGGTGAAGGAAAGCAACTCAGAACACACCAACCAAGAAGTAGAAATAGAACTCTACTCATAAGTGACAAAATATGAACCCCCAAAGCATACCTACAGTGATGTACTTCCTTCAGTGACACCCTAACTACCTACAGTTACCAGCCAGTTAATCCATATCAGTGTATTAATCCACCGATTAGTCTTCACCTTTTTTGATCTAATCATTTCACCTCTGAAAATTCTTGCATTGTCTCAAACGTCAGCTTTTGGAGAACACCACATAATCAAACCATAGCAGACAGAGAATAAGTTCTAGTGTTCATAGAGAATTATGAGGGATGTAGAGTTCACAATAATCTAATATATACTTTACAAATAACAAGAAAACCAAAGCTCAATGCTTTCCCTACCCCACCCTCGTCTCATGATAATTAATACAAATTAATGATGAAAGGGAAGTGTTAATCACCCTGATTAAATCAGCACATATTGGATTCGTGTATTATAATGTCACACTGAACACTAAAAATATGTACAATATTATAAACAAAAATTTCAAAATAGACTTAAGGAAATGGAAATGTTAAAACTACCCTTATTTAATTATTACACATTATTTACATATATTAAATTATACATGATATGTCATAAATTTGTACAATTAATATTTTCAGAGGTGCCTCAATAATTAAATGGAATAACAGTACAATATGGTATATCATGCTTTATTAATAAAAAATGAAATAATCTTGGAAGTATGCTCTATTTATAAAAAGATAATATTATTTTAAAATATTGAAAAAAATTGTCAAAAGTGTTTTAAGAACTTTGACATTGACTTTTAGAGAAATAGCTTTCTATAGATAATAGTTTCTTTTGAGGAAATTTAAAAATTTTTCATTTACTCTGCAGGTTAAGTGAAAAAATAATGATATAACATTAAACATTTGAAAATAAAAATTTAAGTACTAAGGTGGTAAATTTTGAAATTGAATAAGATTTATATTATAATGTAATAATTTAAGTTTAGTACACATATATGTGCCTTAAGATTTAAATGTATATTTAAAATTTCAAGTCATCTCTATCATATAAAAGGAGGTCTACTTTTCACAAGTAAATTTATAATACATGTAGTTATATGAATGCTTGATATTAAAAGGCAGTACTGACAACATAGCAAAGTCATAGCTGAGGTTAATTTATGGATGCAAGGTAGGAGGTGTTAAAACTATAAAGTATTTGAAGCTTCATGATACCATAGCAACTGATTTTTTAAAAAGTCACAATAGACCTAATGTAATACTATCCTCATAAGGAATTAAGAAATCTATAAATATTAGATCTTTAATTTTAACGCTTTTTAACTTTTCTATAAGACCTTGCTAATGCTCATTAATCTCTCTGTGATTAATTCCTTAAATCTGTAAAATAAGATGTTAATAATTATAATAAAACAGAAATGTTATTTTTCAAATAAATCACAAACAAAATGATTATAATATTTTAGAAAAAAAAATTGTTATTTCTTGTGTGTGTTTGGTGTTGCATAGTAAAGACAGGAGATTAAAAGACTTTCAAAATAGCAATTTATTTAATTTAATGAATAGATATCACTTTCTGAAAATCTATTTTATGTAGGCACTGTGTTACAATTATAACCTCTAATATTTGTTGATTAATTTTTTGGCACCTAATGAGTGTCTTATATTATCATAATCAGGCCTCAGAACAACACATGAGGTATGCTTAGTTGCCTTTTTTCTTTTAATGAATAATAGAGTTTCAAAGAAAATAAAGCTTTCCCTGCTACTACTCAACTTGTAAGAATGGAAACTGTTTTTCCTTCTTCACAAGTATCATATCCTGTTTTTTTCTATTATAATACATGGACTCTTGATGAATAAATAATGAGTAAATGAATAAATATCAGCCTTATCAAAAATACACCTCTAAAATAACTTTATTTTGTAGGAACTAATTATTCATCCTCATAATTTTGGTTATGATGCTAGAAAGAATAAGCCTCTCCCTTTCAAAGATGTCTGCATCTCAGTCTTCAAAATATGTGAATGTGTTATGGTATATAAAAAGAGTCATTAGGTGCAGATGGAAGTAAGTTTACTAATTTTCTGAACTGAAAACATCTAGACCATCATGAGTTATTCAGGTAGACCTCATATAAATCAGAAGCATACTTAAAAGTTTAACAGGCAAGAAGAAAATGAGAAATTAGGCAGGGTGAGAAGAAACAACAAATTTTTCTGGCTTTGAAGAGGAAGTAATGGTCCATGAAGCAAGGAACAAGTGTGTTCTCTAGAAGGTAGAATGCTTGGTATTAGGGAAGGGAATGAATTCTCCCCAAGCATCCTGAATGAACAAAAACCTGAAGACACTGATTTTAACCGCCCCCCAAAAAAATTGTGACAGACACACCGAACTGTAAGATGAAAAAAACTGCATTTTTAAAATAATTATAAAATGTTAATATAAAAGTATAATATAGGAACTAATATTCATGTTCGTGGATTAGAAGAATTAAGTGTTAAAATGTTCATACTACCTGAAGTGGTCCATATTTTCAGTGCTATCACTATCAAAATTTCAATGTTATTTTTCACAGATATTAAAAATTCTAAGATTAATCTGAAACTACAGAAATAATGCATAAATGGCCCCGAAAATCATGAGAAAAAAAACTGGAAGTTTTAGTATTCACTATCTAATTTTAAATTGTCCTAAAAAACAATAATAAATAAATAGCATGATATAGGAATCAAAATATTTACATTGGGCAATAGAACACGATAGAAACTCCAGAAATGACCCCATATACCTCCAAGATGATTTTTTTATTAAGGTGCCAAGGATATATAAAGGAAAAAGGATAGCCTCTTCAATAAATTTTGATGTGAAATCTGATATTTCATTTCTTTGCATATAAATATCTGATTTTCACATCAAAATTTATCTGTGAAAAATGACATTGAAATGTATATTAAAAAAAACCTACTCAAAATGTATTTTAAATCCCAGAAATAAATAATTTTTATGTTTTAAATGTTGTGCTGTTCTGAGTAGTATGATGAAATATCAGTTAAATGTTTTGTCAGGGCCAGGGCATAAACTATTGCCTTGTCAAATATATTCAGGCTATATATTACACACATGTTGGTCATTTGAGTGGGAATCTTGGTGATAAAATCAACTCAACAGTATTACAGTACTTGTATCCAAGAAATAATTATTTGCTTAACAATGTTGTTATAGTGATGCTACCAATTTGGATATTCCAAAGAGAAGCTATAAAGTGCTTCCTTTAAATAAAAAGGTCAATGTTCTGAACTTAACAGAAAATGGAAAAATATTCTATGCTGAAGTTGTGAAGGTCTGCAGTAAGAGTGAATGTCCTATTTGTTGAAAGGTGAAGAAAGAAAAATAAATGTATGGATTTTCCTGTTGTTTTTCAGACAACAAATATTGCTTGGCTTTTATTCCTACTTTATTATGCCTATAAATCTCCAGTGGCCTTGGTCATCAAATAGCTTACTTTTATTTGTGAACAATATTAAAGTCCTTATTATTCACGAATAAAAGTAAGCACAAGAGAGATAAGCTTTCATTTGGTAAAGACCAACAGCCATGATTAATCCATCCACCAGTCACGGTTTCCTGCTGCTGGTGAGACAGGATGAGAACAACCCTTGTTATTAAGAGGTCTGATGCCAACCAAGTACTAAGATGAGGTGTCTCTAGCATCTCTGAGAAATGCCTGAAGGAGTTAAGGATGGCCCAGCTCACATTAGGCCAGATTTGTATACTGATTATTTCAAGCTAAAATTGCTTGAAGAACTGTAACTTCAGAAAGAGTCATTTTGTCCTGACTTTCCCACCATTTAGCAAACCACAAACATGAATCTGGGAGGGATGCTCTGCACACATGATGGGTGGGAAATGCCTAGATCACCAGACTGATCGTGGGGGCTACAGTCAGGTAACAGGCCCACCCTGAAGGAACCCTCACCTTGCCCAGCTCCCTCGACCCCGCCATGAGCGGCATCCCAGGTGTCACCTGCCCCGTCACCAGGCATGCGTTTGTCCCCGTCATTCCTTCCCCAAGTTCTGATTCCTTGTCTAACAGGATGGGAAGCACCATGCTTTCTGTGGAGATCCCCAGGTACGTGCGGATTTAATAAAACATTCAGCTTTTCTCTTGTTACCTGCTCTTATGTTGATTGGGTTTCCACAGCCAGGCCAGGAGCCCATGTGAGAACTGAGGGGAGACTAGACCCCTTTCACAACATACCAACAATCTCTCCAGACGCCAGTGTCTCTCCCATGCCTTGTTCTGGGAATTGTTCAGCATCGCAGAAGCATGTTCCTTATGGATTTCAGCTTAGTGTCATGCCACAGCCACAAAGGACACCTGGGCAGACCTGCGACACATCCCTCCCTCCCACCTGGCTCTTGGTCCCAGGAATTCAGTGGGACTTCAGCAGGCAGAGCCTCCATCTCAGGCACAGTGACAGGCCTTTGGGTGTGGCTGTCAATCATCGCTCCTCCCTGCTTCACTTCCAAGTCCTATCTTCAGGTAAAAAGCTGAGGTGATCATGCGTATCACCTTTTCTATTCACAGATTTTATAGCTGTATGTAGTCTATTTTTCTAATATCCAAATTGCATTTTGAGACTCTCTCTGTGTACCTGTCTATTCACCTCTCTAAGGATAGAGAAACAGAAGTACCTTCTACTTTTCCAGTTATTCCAGAGGGAAGCCTACACTGCAGTCCTCTCAGAGTGGCCTGGATAGAGTGGCAATGTCTCCTTCTTCATCAATTGACACATTTATCTGTCAACTGACTAGTTGACTATCTTGCTACATGTCAAGATTAAGAAACTGTCAGTTCAATCCGTTCACTCAGCTGTTGTAACAGAGTGTGCGCAGTAGATGATGGTCATTCTTTGTAGAGTGATTACAGTCCACAGGCAGCAAGTGGCCGGAAAAGGAGGTGGAGGTGTGGAGGAAGCAGCCTCCTGGTGGACAGTGTTGCAGGCAGGAGCTGCAGGCCCCAGGAGGCTGCTGGGGGGCATGAGATAAGGGTGGGCAGTAAAGGTGACCAGTTAGGCTTCCCCTCAGGCACTGTTCTGGGGTGAGGGGGACAATGGGTGGATTTGGAACACCCAGACCAGAGATAGGAAAGCAATACAGCAGTCCAGGTAGGAAACATGAGCACAGTAAATAAGATCACTGAATTTCTTAAAACAATTGCTCAGTTTTAAAGCTTTCTTTGATGATAAGCATGTTTAAAAGTATATAAGATCAGAACAGATATTTTAAAAATTAAATATAAAGAAATAACACATTTGAACCAACTGAATTAATTTAAGCTCACTGACTTTGTCATGACATTAAAATTAAATATCTGAGACCACTTATTAAAGTGTTTGGTTTTTTTGTTTGCTTGTTTTTTGAAGGTTGACTAAAAAATGTTTCTTCTGATTCAAGAGTGGCTAAAAAGATAGCTTTCTTTGGACAAGGCAGTCCATAATAAATTGAAGTTAGGTTCCCACCTGTGGATTGAAACAATGTTTAGCTAACACAATGGTTTTCAAACTTTTCTAGCAACTGATTTTACTTTACAAATGAAAGTTTCTGCAGAAATGTAACAAAGATTGAGAAGGAATCAAGTGACCCAGATCCCTGCTCATATCACCCTTTCACCAAATTCCATGGCATCATGGTCCCTAAGGACTCTCCTTGGAATCCAGAAGAGGAACACAGCTGAGAAACCATTAAACTAATTAAACCACAAGTTCTGAAGTCAGGTAAACTATCAACCAACAAGTGCATGCACACACCCACACCCATACTCTGTGGATCATCTCATACCTAAATTAGATGACCATTAAAAATTAATTTTTGTTATATGTTTTCAAGTAGCTGATTTACCCCCAAACTGGAACAGCTATGGGAACACAGTTCACAAGAGTAACCTAGATCCACAAGTCTTACAAAAATACCTTTTCCTGGGTTGAGAATATTAACCTGTCCTCACCTTATGTGTCTTGAAGACATTCTGACAGGTTTATGGTGACACCGAGGCTCTTGCAAAGGGGGAAATCTGTACTCAGATGATGTGTAGTCTGCTGCTTCCTCCAGGCAACTGCTCACCTGAAATCTGCCAGGAAATCCTCAAGAACCTCCCCAGGGAGCATCTTGCTCTCATTAACTACTAAGTGCAGATTTAAATTACATTGTTGAGTACAAATTCAACTTTCAAAAAGAAAATTCCCTTTTAAATAAGAGAAATAGTTATATGGCTGGGACCAATTTATACCTGTTTATATTTACTTTGTAAATAGTTTTTGAATAGAAAAAAAATAAATAACGGACACTCTTTCCTATTTATGATTCCATTTTTAATAAATATCCAGAATAGGTAAATCCATAGAGACAGAAAGTAAATCAGTGGTTTCCAGAACTGAGAAGAATTAGGACTGCTTGCTGGGGGCCCAGATGTCTTTTGGGAGGATGAACGTCTTTGGGAGGTTTTCTTCCCACTGACTATCACTGGTGGTGATGACACCTTTGTGGGAACCTGAGAAGGAGCCAGAGAGGAGGAACGGAGCAAAGGATCACAAGATAACACCTGGCAATAGGAAGCCCACCTCCAGTTGGTTTCAATGAGTGGATTCAATTCTCCAACCAAAGCACACAGCATGGCTGGATGGGTCAGAAACAGGATCTGAGTGGGGCCCACAAGACTCCCTTTAACTTCCAGGGTGCTCACTGCCGAGAGTGAGGAGACAGGGAGAGATCTTCCAGGCACACTCTAATGAAAAAAGCCTTTATATTGGAAAATATACTCTAAGAAAATATAAAAGGAGAAAAGAGGGTCATTATGCAATGATGGTGGGGGTCAAATCATCAAAAATACTTAATGATTGTAAACACAAACCAACACTGGAGCAGCTAAATATTTAAAGAGGAACCCACTGTTTAAGAGAATGAAATGAAGCAATACAACAGTAGGGAACTTGAACACTCTACTTTCAGCAATTGAGTAGATAATCCAGAGAGAAATTCAATACAAAAACAATGGATTTGAATAACACTGTAGAGAAAATGTTCCCAAAATACATACTACAAAACACTCTATGCACCATCAGAATAACACACATGCATTTCAAGCATATGTGGCACAATTTCCATAGACCATCTGATAAAAATTTTCAATGAATTATGTATAGAGGGGAAAACTAGAAATCCGTATGCAATGAAATGAAAAACCCCTATCTCTCACCATACACAAAACTCAAAATGGATCAAGGACCTAGAAATAAAACCAGAGACCCTAAATCTAATAGAAAAAAAAGTAGGCCCAAATCTACATCATGTGGGTTTAGGCTCCAACTTCCTTAATAATACTCCTATAGCAAGAATTAAAATCAAGAATCAATAAATGGGATGGATTCAAACTAAAAAGTTTCCTCTCAGAAAAAGAAACAATCTGTGAGATGAATAGAGAGCCTACATCTTGGGAGAAAATTTGTACCCTTCACACATCAGATAGAGCACTAATCTCTAGGGTATATAAAGAACTCAAAAAGCTAAACGCAAATCCCCTCCCCCCGACAAATAACCCAATCAATAAATGGGCCTAGGACTTGAGCATACACTTCTCAGAAGAGGATATATAACCAATCAACAAATATATGAAAAAAATTTAGCATCACTAGCAATTAGAAAAATGCAAATCAAAACTACTCTAAGATTTCATCTCACTCTAGTCAGAATGACAGCTATTATGAAGACAAACAACAATAAGTGTTGGTGAGGATGTGGGGAAAAAGGTCCACTCACACATTGCTGGTGGGACTGCAAATTGGTGCAGCCAATATGGAAAGCAGTATGGAGATTCCTTAGAAAATTGGGAATGGAACCACCATCTGACCCAGCTATCCCTCTCCTGGGTCTATACCAAAGAACTTAACAAAAGCATACTTCAGGGACACAGCCACATCAATGTTTATAGCAGCACAATTCACAATAGCTAAACTGTGGGACCTACCTAGATGCCCTTCATTAGATGAATGGATTAAAAATGTGGCACAACATATACACAACAGAATATTACTCAGCAATAAAAGAGAATAAAATCATGGAAATTGCAGATAAATGGATGGAGTTGGAGGAGATAATGCTAAGTGAAGTTAGCCAATACCAAAAAACCAAATACCGAATGTTTTCTCAGATATAAGGAGGCTGACTCATAGTGGGGTAGGAGGGGGAGCATGGGAGAAATAGATGAACTCTAGATAGGGCAGAGGAGTGGGAGAGGAGAGAAGAGGGCATGAGTTAGAAATGATGGTGAAATGTACATACATGTACATTAGTACATGTATGAATACACAAATTGGTGTGAATATACTTTGTATACAACCAGAGATATGAAAAATTGTGCTCTATATATGTAATATGAATTGAAGTGCATTCTGCTGTCATATAAATTTTTAAAAATTATGTATAGAAGGAATGTTCAAATAACAACAAAAATTATATACATATATGAAACCTTAAATAATCCACCAAAATGTTAGAAATAATAAATTAATTTGGTAAAGCCATTAGATTTAAACATTTATTCATTTTTATACTAACAACAAAAAGGATTTAAGAAAACAATTCCATTTACAATAGCATCAAGAGAAATAATATACTTAAAAATAAATTTAACCAAGTAGATGAAAAATCTGTACTCTAAAAACTATAAAACATTGATGAAAGATTTTGCCAAATAAGCAGGTAAATGAAAAGATAACCCATGTTCATGGATTGGAAAAATTAATATTGTTAAAATTTTGGGGGGGCTGGGGATGTGGGTCAAGCAGTAGCATGCTTGCCTGGCATGCCTGCGGCCCGGGTTCGATCCTCAGCACCACATACAAACAGAGATGTTGTGTCCGCCAAAAACTAACTAACTAACTAACTAACTAACTAACTAACTAACTAACTAAATAAATTCTCTCTCTCTCTCTCTCTCTCTCTCTCTCTCTTAAAAAAATTAATATAATCTAAAACAATTTATAGATTGCATATAATCCATATCAAAATTCCAGTGACATAGTTCATAGCTATAGAAAATAGTCCTAAAATTTGTATGTGGAACCACAAAATTCTTTTAATAGCCAAAGCAATCTTGGACAAGAGGAGCAAATGTGGAGGCATCACACTTCCTGATTTTGAAATATATTACAAAACCTCAGTCATCAAAATTGGATGGCATTGGCACAAAGACAGACATGTAAGCTGGTGGGACAGAACAGCAGGCTCAGAAGTAAGTCCACCCAAGATCCACTAATCTTTGACAAAGAAAGAACAATGGGGAAGGACAGTCTCTTTAACAAATGTGTTGGGTAAAGTGGATATTCACACCATATACAGTCTCTCACACCAGATACAAACATCTCTTCAAAGTGGTTTAAATACTTAAGTGCAGACCCGAAATTATAAAACTACTGGAAGAAAACATGGGGTAAACCTTGTTCCCATTGGTCTTGGCGTGTGTTTTTTATGAGACACCCAAATCACACGCAACTAAAACATGAACAAGTTGGATTGCATCAACTAAGATGCTTTGTACAGCAAGGCAAGCAATCAACAGAGGAAAGACGCAATCTACAGAATAAGAAAAATGTGTTTAAACTGTCCATTTGATGGGAAGTTAACAGCCAAAATATGTAAGCAATCCCAACCGCTCAATACATGAAGTGACAGACCTGAAATATGTTTCTCAGAAGTCATATAAATGGCAAAATGGCCAAAGAGTGCATATTTTTTGCTGCCCAAAAATGTTGTGGGTATATGAATTTTTATAGCCATTATGGTAATAAAAATTTTGCTACAAAATGTGTAGCATCATTAGTCATCAAAAAAATACAAATCAAAGCCACAATGAGACAGAGATCTTCCCCTGTTAAAATGGCTGTTTTCAGAGACATGAAAGAGAACAGCTGTGAATGAGGCTGTGGAGAGAGAGAACACTTGGACCCTGTTGTGGGGTTGTGAATTTTTATAGCCATTAGGGAAACAGAATGGAGGTTCCTCAAAAAACTAAAAACAGAGCTGCCATTCAACCCAGAAGTTCAACTTCCAGGTGTACACCCAAGGGAAATGAAATTGAGGTCAAAGAGACATCTTCACTCCCACTGGCACAGGGATATTAATCCCAATATGCAAAACAGAGCAACAGAGTGCCCATGACTGACCAAAGGTAAGGACAGTGAGGTGCATGCGCATACGATGACACAGGATTTTGCCTTAGAAAGGCAGAGCTTGTCCTTGGCAACCTGGGCAGACCTGGACAGCAGTGCCAGGCACCAAGGACAAATAACGTGTGACTGATCTCATTGTGTGCAATCTAAAGTCGGACTCCGGGAAGCAAAGTGGGTTGGTGATTGCCATGGGCTCAGGGTTGGGAAAATGGGAACATGTTGATCAAAAGGCGGGGGGTTCAGTCATGCAGAATGAATAAGTTCTAGAGACCTAATGGACACTATGGTAACTATGGTTAATATTGTAGTTTGAGATCTGCTAAGAATGTTTGACACTTTTCTTAATCAAATCTTTAGAGTCAGGGTAGTAAAGTGTAGCCTGAGAGCCAATACTGTTTGTCTATTTTTGAAAATGAACTTTTATAGGAACATGGCCAAGCCCTGTGGCTATTTTCATGTCACCACAGCAGTGTAGAATATTTGCACAGTTATTTACTAACTCTTCCTTTACCCAGAATGTATTATGTGAACTTTTTCTGCCACCTCCCATTTAGTGTAACAGTAATGTCTTGCCTCATGCCTTGAGTTGGTCAGTGTGAGAGCAGTGCACAGCCCTGAGAACCTGACAAGAGCTCCAGGGCTGTTCCTCTCTGTAGTGTGGTCAGCCAGCTGTCCTCTGACTCTCCTGCAGCCCACCTGGACCACTGTCAGGCATAACTGTACTCCTCCTTCTTTTTAATGCTTCCTAAGCCTCTTTCTGTCCTTCAATTCCTGGCCAGGAGTATCTGGTGAAGCTGCAGGCCAGGCTCACAGACCCACAGATGACAAATCCCGAGAAACAAGTTTGCTTTTATAATGATGGCTGCTATCTAGTTTTAAATTTGTTGGCACAAAATTCTGATTTATTTTTACCAATTAGAGTGTCAGTTTTTGCCATGACAAAAAATGGATTTCTGACACTATATTCCTATTGATACTCATTTGCCTTATGTCTAACCCTAGAAGATTTCCTGTCTTTTTCAGCACAAGGAAGGTGAAGATGTACACACTCTGTTTTAAATCTAGAAAGACTGCTGTCCGACCCTCTCCCCTCTGCCTGTGTGGAGCCATTCTGGGCCCCAGCACCCCCAGCACTTTGTTGGGCCCAGTTTTAAATCCACTGTAACAGAAATTTAAGTCAAAAAGTAAAATTCCTAGTGGGGAGTGGAACATAGGTCTAGGGCTATGTCTCCAATTACAAATTAAGAAACACTGGCAGGACTTTATTCAGAAAAACAGTGAAATAATAACTGTTTTAGGCTTTGGAAATATATATATATATAATTCCTATTTGTCAGAAAAATGAAACCATTACTGACCTTAACATTGCTTATGGATATAATCAAGACATTGCATTTTGTAATACTTAGCCTTTAAAAATAAAACCCTATATTTCTAAAAATACAAATAATTTATTTAGTAAAAGAGAAGGAAAGAAAATTCTGGATGGTAATTTGACCCAGAATAACTCCACATATTTGTTTAGCACATTCTTTTACCTTTGAGTGGAAACAGAAATGACAGATACCGGCAGCCATTTCTGAACCTTCAAAGTCAGTTACTTCAATTTATGGAAGTTTTCTAATCGTGTAGAACATAAACATGTCGTGCATTAGTATTCAATTTCTTGTTGACTTTATGGCTATTACTGTATCAAAAATATATTACTCATTTTATCATTCTTTATTAATGCCTATATGCCTATAATCATAGGATAAATTTTAGCAAGGTGCGTGGCCTGCACTCAGCTGAGGTTCACTTTTGTAATTACTTTGTTTACAATGAGTTTACAGAACATCCAGAAGAGTAGAATTTGAAAAGAAGGGTGACATCACAATATGTCCTATGGTCTTAAAGGGCTTCATAAAAATTAAAAAGGAACACAACCCTGCCACCTAGTGGATACACAGAGAAATGAAATGGAAATGGTGTTTATATTGTTTCAAAAACAATTGTAATAAATTTCAACAAAATGTTGCATCTTTGTTGAGCAAAATAGGACCTGTCTCCTTATGGCTTTTGTGAAGATTTATGCATGTGTGAATAAGATTTTTTGACAATGTTTTGAAAAAATGAGCCTTAGATATTGCAAGTTAGAAGGTAGATATAGTGTGTACAATGAGTGACAAATTAATGTTTTAATGGGTGGAATACCACAAAGCAAGAGCAGGAGAAGAAGGGGAGAGCAACAGATCTCTTTATTAAATTTTCCAAAGGGGAAAACAGATTTAAAAGGAGCATTGCTTAGCAAATCTTTAAAACATAAACCAGAAGCCCCCAAGGTTCAAGGAATTGTTTAGTCTTATGTATGGAAAGCTTGGCAACAAGAAAAAGTGTCTTTTGGAAGAAATGTTAACATCTGGGAAGAGGGAGAAAAGAGAAGATGCAGAGCGGCTGAAAGGAAGGCTTGCACAGAAGTGCAAGGCTCGCTGCAGCCCGGCCTCCTCAGCTTGGCCTCAGACTTCCTGGGCTGGGTGGAGCTGGGGGAAACCAGGAGCCAGTCAGTGGGGGTGCTCAACTCTGCTCTACCTTGATAAAGTGAAATAGCATCAAAAGGCTGAGTTGATACCAAGCAAAGGGAACCCAAGGCCAGTTATGGCCTTGCATGTCTGCTTGGTATCATAGAACGCACAGGTGGCAGGAGTCTTGGGTCTAAGATGGTCCTGCAATGGTGCATAAGGTATGCAGGTGAAAATCGCAACAGCACAGATCCATTTTGGACTCTGAAAGTGATTTGTGGCCTATTTCTCCTCAGTCCTATCAAGAACATCCCGCTGTGTTTCTCAAAGTAAGTTTTTGAAGAGGAGAAAAGTGACTAAGACATAGTGTAAAATCAATCAAACATTTATTAAAAATAACAATATGACATTGATTGTATTCAGGATGTCCAAGTGTGTTTTCATGATGGTATGGGTTTATAGCTCTTTAATATAAGTGACATGAATTCCAGGGAATTCACAAGGACATGAATTTCAAGGCATTTAGGAAGAAGATCCGCCCGTGGCTAGCAGCCTTTGACTGTGGAGAAAACCCTCCAGATTCCAGACTCCAGCTCAAGGCGCTGGACAGCCAGAGCCCTTGCCTTCTTGTCCATCTGTTACAAGGAGACCTCAGCAGGGTGATATATACGTCACCCACACAGTCAGGGAAAAGAGGGCTGGCAAGCCTCGGCTAGCCACAGCATCCACAGTCATTTTCTGGGTGTGAAAGCCATGTGCCTTCTGCCCATTCCATCCTTGCTGGGCCTGTCAGTGGGCAGTTTTGATGGGCCTTCTAGAGCTATACCACAAAAGAAATGAAGAAATGACCAGGAGGGACAGCAAGCTGAATGTTTACCACAGGATAGCCAGTCCATGGTACTGATAATTTGCAGCATATTAGAGCAATTTGCAGTGTATGGAATTGGTAAATAGTTCCCCTGTAGCAAGAGGGAGATCAATGACATGGACAATAGTTTAGGAGCAACATTCTTGGGCTGGCTAATAAACAGGAGAGGTTGGTTCCAACACAGTTATTTGGAATTAGTGCTATATGCTTGGATTGAAAATATGATTTGAACTGAGTGATAGTGACAATAAAAAGAGAAAAAAATAAAATAAAATTGAGATCACTAGCATAATTTATGGAATAGAATGCTATTTGAGATCTAACAGATAAGCTCATCATATCCTTTTGAGAGGAATGATAAATAGTTCAGGGAACAGGCAAGATGAAAAAAATTGTAACACTTGGATGTTTGGTCTGCAACTGTACAGTTTGGGTTTGGGCTGTCAAGCTGGCTGTGAGAACCTAGAGGTACTGGGTATAACTAGAACCTCCTAGGACTTCCCAGTACCTGGGACCTGGGGGCAGGTGGTCCAATGGAGGAAGCCTAGGAAGGCAGACACCTGTGACAAGCTGTCCTCCTGTTAGAGCAACGTGGCCCAGTGTCGTAATCTGCTTCATAGAACTGGGAGGTCTGGCCACTTCCTTTTGGGTGTCTTTGACTGGATCATGCCTGGACATGAGAACCAACAAGGAACCGCTCCAGCACTCTCAGGAATGTAGGGTTAGAGCCAATTCCAACTCGAACCTCAGGTAAAATGGTTGGACCACCAGGATGTAAACTGCTTTACTAAGTGAAGGAAGGAGCAGAAACAGTCTGCAGAGAGACAAGGTGAATACAGGGAAGGAGTGGAGACCAGGAGCCTGAAATAAAGACCTCAACAGTTTCAAGTTACCATCCTGCTTCCTTGCCTTGCCCAGCCATGTGCCTGCCCTTGAGTTTCAGTAGATACCTCTGCACTGATATGGAACATGCTCGATTTACTTAAGGAAAGACAAGCAAATACCTGTTCTTTGCATGAAGATTAATAACACACACAGCAATTTACTCCACACTGACCAAACTCAGCCACGGGGGCCAGAGGCAGGATTTCAGTGTCTCAGACTTTAGAATGTGGGGACCCTAATAGGTTTTCCAGTCTCTGGAAATGTGATAAAATGAATTTCTGATGGGCCTTCTAGGGGATACCACAGTCTCGAGCATTCTGTTAACACAGGGTGTTATGTGGGAGTTGAGGGTAAAGTCAGTATTGAACTTGAACATATTCTAAGAATATAGTGATTAAGCCCTAAAGAGGTCAAGAGAAAACATGGCTGGAAGAATATTGTTCTAGTTGTGCTGTAATCTTCATAAGATAAAGCGACTAGAAATGGATGCACATCCCCCTTTGCACTCACATTCCTAAGCACACACAGGAAGCAAGGTACTGGGGTGGGAGAGCCCCGGGAGGCCAGCACGCAGGGACAGCACTGAGGACAGAGGGTCCTCATGATGGATCATGTGACCAGGAGTGAGGGTGTGGACTCAGGGAACTGCAGAAGCAGTTCTTCATGTGCCATGTGGTGGTATTGAAAGCTGGATACTTTTTTTTCTGGTGTCAGAGATTATAAATTTGCCAGAAATGGTGCATTGTCACTGATAAAGAAGAGCCAGGAGGGGAAGCCTAGGATGAGGAGGGGAGGAAGTGGTGTCCAGTCCTAATGAAAGAGATGGGCACATGGAGAATCTTGAGCAGTGATTGAAGAACAACCAGTATTTTTCTCTCCATTACTGTTAGCTTTCTTCACTAAATCACTGTATCTCACGTGGACCTGTGAACTTTGTTCTTAGTTAAATTATTTATATAGAGACCCCCCATATTTACCTCGAGGGTGGCCCTGAGCTGTGTGGCATAGGCAGAGGCACACACCACAGGAGCAAGGAAACTGCAGACGACTGCGCTGGGGCCCGGTCCAGGCCTTGGCAAAGGAGGCCCATGTGAACAGCTTCACTGAACAGCAGCAAGAGCCCGCCCCCTGGCTGTGGCCTGCCTGTGGACGGTGGCCTGGGGCAGGGCAGTGCTCTGTGTGCCCGGGGAGGGCTGTGGAGGGCTGCGTGAGGTGTGTCTCTACTTGCTTTGAAGATGTCTTGAGGTCCTCCTGCCCCTCGTGTTTACTGCAATGCAGGGAGATTCCGACAGGTGGTTTAAGAAAGGGCAGTGGAGAGAATATAGACAAGTAATCAACCATTAAGATGAGGCTAGAGGGTCAGGACACAGCTCCCAAACCATGGCCTAATATGACTCAGAGTATGCTTTGGATGACAAATGTCCCCAAACACAATTTGTTTCTAACTGTGAAGCCATACAGTCAGAAGACCTAATGGTGTATGTGCGTGTGTGTGTGTGTGTCTGGTGGAGGCTCACTGGGACTCCCTAGATGAGTTGATACAGGCTGTTCTAGTTAAGGGTACGAGCAGTGCCGTCACCAGAGAGGAGATAGTATGTTTTCAAATAGACTTCCAAACTGACAGGAGAGAAAGCTTGGAAAGGGAAGAGAGAGGCAAGAGGCAGGCAAAGTTCAGACTCTGCACGGTCTACAGAAACCGGACATTCCCGGCAAACCAGGTGCCAGAGAAGTACAGGGACTGGTGGCACCTGTTTGAGCTGTCACTCTGGCTGCAGGCTGAAGGCAGGAGCAGGGGGAAGCTGCTCGGAGGTGACAGTGGAATGGGGTGGACTGACTCCAGGAGATGGATGGGACACCAGCTGCGGGTGCACAGCCTCACAAGAGCACTTACAGGCATGGGTGGGGACAGGGAGTAGGACAGCTCAAGTGCAAGGTGCTGTGGGGTCCCACTGGGTTTCTGAAGGGGAGATTCACTTGGAGGCTGGAGGCCTCTGACTGGAGGTCTGGGGTGAGGCTGGCTTGTCCCCCAGGCCACAGGCCTGTTGTTCAGCCCGCATGCCATCTGGACAGCAGGGCACTGGAGCCAGGCACATGCCTTCTCTGTGTAATAGTGGCTTCCAAATGCTAAAGGGGAGGAACGCAGATGTGGCTGGTACACGCCATAAGCAGAGTGCTCACTTACTTTACAGTGGGCCGCCCCATGCCGGGCTCAGAATGAAACTCCAAACCACAGAAAGTGTCCCTTCTGCACCGACAGTGAGGCCCCACGTCCCCCTATGTTGTCACGTACACACCAAATGGCTTCCTGTCCTCACATTAGGGAGTCACATTCACACGGCCATAGCATGCATTTGAAGAGAGCCTTTCCCTGCACAAATACTCACACTGACCCCTCTCTGAATTCACTGAGACACCTACCCATTGCCAGATGTCCTCCTGTCTTGAGCCTATGCTCTGACCCTGTGGGATGTCTGTATTCTCCACATTCAGAAAGAAGTCAGTCTGGGGAGAGTGAGTGGCAGCTTAAAAACAAGAATGTCCTCAAAAGCTGTGGCTTCATCACTCAGATCAAGAAAGACTTATCAAGCTGGGCACAGTGGTGCATGCCTGTAAACCAGCGACTTGGGAGGCTGAGACAGGGGGATCACGAGTTCAAAGCCAGCCTCAGCAAAAGGCAAGGCACTGAGCAACTCAGGGAGACCCTGTCTCTAAATAAAATTTAAAATAGGGCTGGGGATGTGGCTCAGTGGTCTAGAGCTCCTGGGATCAATCCCTGGTTACTCCCCACCAAAAAATAAAGACTGCTCAATATTAAGTTTTCCTTCTGAAATTTTGGTTGAGATTTTAAGAATTCACTTGCAGTCTACAATAGGTCTCCAAAAATATTTAACAGTGTCATTTAGAAACTCGGTGGCCTGCAAGGCATTTGTTCTGATTATCTGTTCTGTGACAGAGCACAGAAGAAACTTCCTTTCAACTTCAACACTTCAGAGGTTAAAAAGGAAAACCAGTCCTGCTGAGGAGAAGCCTGACTCTGAGCGCCAGCTGTGGCCGCCATGTTTCCACTGCCTTTTCTTGGATTTGTGCAGCTGTGAAAAACCAAGTGTGGGCCCAAGGCTTCCCTGTGCCACAGTCTGTTTGCTTCAGCACTCACACTGCTGTTTCGCTCCTGCAGGTGTCCACATGGGGTCCCCAGAGCCTAGGGACATGGGAAGAGTGGGTCAGGGGGCCCTCTGGTCCCTGTGTTGGTCTCAATGGAACAATTCCTTTTTAGGTATCTCACATACTGGGTTCACCTAAAATTATTAATTAGGAAAATGACTTCTACTCAGAAATTGCTGACTATTGTACCATAAAATCAACTCTAATGAAGCCAAGGAACTGAGGAACTGTAGCACCAGGGAGAAGAACCAACATCAGGGTCAACACGGTGAACCTCCTACCTCTCCTTGTCGAAAATAAACCAAGCACATTTAGTACAAAGACGGACTGGCTTCTGTCACTCCAGAGCTCGGTAACACTGCGTGCTGTAATGCCCAGTGAGTGCTCAGAGCAGCCCAGCAGAGAAGCTTGGTCCAACAGGCAGAAAGGGGCTGAAGGGAGACCACACAGGATGCTTCGACCATCTCGAAGGCTCTTCCCTATCAGGCTAAAACAGGGCCTGCCTTACTACACTGGCCCAGGGGACCGAAATCTCCTGTTCTTATGAAAACTGGCCTATTTCCAACTCCAGTTTGTGTGCATGGCACGGAGGGTCAGCGTCCCCTGGCCTGGCCTGGTCTGCTGGGGATAGGACAGGAGACTACTCTCCAGTGGCCTGTCATAAATCTGAGCCTCCAGGATGTCTGAAAGTATACTTTTGTCTTTCCCCAGTGTCCATTGGCAAATGACTCACAGGATGCTGTTTTCTGGCCTTCATTTTAAAGATGAATACAAAGGATTCTGGAATCCTAAAGAACTTTCTAGATGTGCCTGAGGCACTGATAAATACTATGGAATGTGGATGGAACATAATCACCTTCTAGAAAGGGTCGAGGGGTGTCAGTTGGTGGAGGAGCCTAGTTTCAGCTAGGGAGTGCTTTTTTGTTTGTTTTTTTTCCAGATTACTGTGAGTTTATTTTATTTTTTTTTTAGTTTTATTGATTTTATTTTTAAAAAATACATGACAGCGGAATTCATTACAGTTCTTATTATACATACAGAGTACAATTTTTCATATCTTTGTATATAGAGTATGTTCATGCCAATTCATGCCTTTATACATGTGCTTTGGGTTTTTTGCATTACAATTCTTATGACACATATGAAACATAATTTTTGATATCTGTTTATATATAAAGTAAGTTGACACCCAATTCAAGTCTTCATACATGTACTTTGGATAATGATAGACATCATTATCCAGGAGTTCTTTGAAGGAGACCCTGATTAACTGCACAGCTCTCTGGACAGTTCCAACAGGAAGGAGAATCTTGGCTCTGCTGCATTTCGTTTTTAATCAGCTTTACTGAGGTGTAATTTACTGGGTGCTTTGCCAAACCCACTTCTACTTCCAAGGACATTGCTTCTTTTACATCACCCCCTGCAGATGGAAGTGGCCTTAATTATTTCTAGAGAGAGAGTTGACTACAGGTTCTGAAGGGCAAGCACAGTGCACCATGCTCATCAGCTGGGGCCTTCACAGGTATCAACGCTCAAGCCCCAGGCCCAAGCTGGAACCTCGGGTGGCCAGCACTCTGATTCCGAAGGCCCTCCTGGGGACTGGAATGCACAGTGAAGTCCAAGCTGGCGTTGGATGAGGCCCAGCCTGGAGGCCTGGCACAGTGGTATTGCCCAACTTGTTCCACAGAGGTAATGATAGTTAACCAAGCTGTTCTCTGCTTCCTGAATTGAAGGAGAAGGCTGGAAGAGAGCAGCCAGCTGTGAGCAGAGAGAGAGGATATTGACATCAGTGCAGAATGCAAAAGCAGAGTCGAGTCATTCCAGGACAGGGAGCAACCATTCCCGTTGTGTCCCTCCGACTCTCACATTCTCATTTCCACCTTCCTCCAGCAGGCTTCCAGGACAGGAGGTGGCTCACGATCAAAGCAGCTGCAGCCATCTCGCCCTCTATAATTTGGTCAATGCAGAAGAATTTAAGTGTATAACTGTTTGAGTCAAGAAGATGGAGAACAAGCCAAAGGCAGTACTTATATGCTGAGAAAATAATGATATTGTACACAAAGGGGTCAGAGGAACAAAAATGCTCTCTGTGTTCTGCAGAAAAATAACAAAAATTAAAATAGTAATTAGTGAATGGGCTCATGACTCACCATATGGCCGTTACTGATCTCGTGTGTTTACACAGACATGTATCTCAATCGACTTCATTCACATAGTGACCCACCCATATGTATATTAGCTCTACATTTGTTTTATGGATTTATAGGTATCCTGAAGATAGAGGAAAATTAATTACCTCACCCCAAGATACACTTGCAATCTGTTGGAGAGAAGGGTTTGCACCTGGCAGCCAGCACGAGAGCACATGCTGTCTATTGTGATGCTGTGCAGCTCCTTCATGGGAGTTATTAAAAGTAATCCTCCAGGTTTGGGATTCTATACATGGCCTATTTATCTCCATGGTAACCATATTCAAGGCCCTGTGCTTCTAAACTGTCATCTGAAATCCTCACTAACCATAAGAACCATATGGCTCCTGTGTGTCCCACAAAACATTCAAACATAGTTACATTTTACATATGACTCCTAACATCTCCATCACATAGTGTCTGATATCATGAGCACTGGTTTACTTCATCTGTGAACTGTTTACATTCGATTTTCTTGTTGGGATCCTAAAAAAAAAAAAAAAAAAAAAAAAAAAAAAAGAGGGAGGAAGGGAAGAAAGTAGGTACTGTCCCTGACTTCCTACATCATAAATACATTTAAGTTTGTGGCTGACGTGAGTGCAACTTAGAGGTTTTCCTAAAAATTGCAGGCATGGCCCTCACATCCACCAAAATGGCCAACACCCTGCTGAGTCAATTCTGAGAAAGGTGTGCACATCCCAAGTTGTTAGTGAGCAATGCTATGTACATTTGTTTTCACACACACACCCACAATTTCAAGGTTTTAACTCCAAAGGAAAATGGCAGAATGTTGCCTATCAGGGCCACAAGTCTTCTGCTTCTTTCCCTTGATCATTTCTAACCACAGTCTTTACCAATCACCTGTGATTGGCAGGAACTCTACCCACACTGCAGACAGAACCAACCAGTGCCCACTCCACGGCTTCCTCTGATGCAGCTGCAGCTGATCACTGTTCTTGGCTGTTCAGTGAGCTGAGCTCTATGGTCACCCTGAGGGCAGCAGCAGCATTGCCTGGGCTCAGGGAGGAGCAGTGGCTGCAGCCTGGGCTGCTCAGTCACCAGGAAGCCTGTGGGCTGAGCACTCCACTAGTTCTGAGAGGGCTCAGGAAAGCCCCCCAGGAGCAACTTCCCACCAGTCTCCTCCTCGGGTTGTCCGGAATACTCCTTCCATCAGTCCCTCTTATTACATAGAAAGGGGCTGTTGTACTCCAGTTGAGACCACACAAGCCTGGAGAACAACATTTACTGTGAATCATGTATCTGAGAGCACTCTGGGGCCCAATGAGGTGAGGGGACATCAGAAGCAGTCGAAGGCACAGAGGAAAGGCTGAGGGTGGGTTTCTGGCCCTAGGCTCCGGAGATGTTCAGAAGTGCTGCAGTGTGTAGGAGCCTCCCAGGCATGACAGGTGACCAGCGTTTCTGGGCTCCTCACCCTGTGGGAATGGACTGTGCTCTCTCCATAGGTGGTTCAGTCCTGCTCCCCAAGAGTCTCCCTACTGTGTGGTGAGCAAAACAGGGTCATTTCAGAAATCCCATTGGCATTTAACAAGTGCTTATTTAAACATTAGCCACATGTAATTACAACTTCTTAAATAAAAATATTCTGGTGAAGAAATTAGGTGTTTTGAAAAGCAACAAAGAGAATCAAACACTGGAGAGAACTTAAAACGACGATCATGAAATTGCTGTTTTATGATTCATACTACAGAATCATTAGGCTCTTCTCCTTTGCAAGTTCCTTTAGACACAATGTTAGAGATTATATGGACTCGTTAATGCACTCCCATTTTAGAAAGTGCTATTATACATCTCTCCACTTCCTGGCCATTAAAAATGACCCCCCATTTTCTTTCCATTTAGCATAAATCAAACAAAAGCATGGTATTAAGAGCTATAGTAGTAAGGTGTATAAATAGAGTAATAAAAACTACAAATTTGTTGTATAATATTGAATACTAATATAATTTAATATTACTGTATAATATTAAAAAGGAAATAGAGAAAGAAGCAGAAACTTGTGGTCCTGGTAGGTAACATTGTGCTGTTTTCCTTTTGAGTTGAAACCTTTAAATTGTAGGTGTGTGGGTAAAAGAAAGAAACAGACATTATATTATAATTATATTAAAATAGTTTAAATAAAAGCAATGCCTTCAATCTACTGTTTAAAACCCTAATGTCAGCTGGGAAAGTGCCACTAGGTGGTGCCCCTGGCTCCTAAGACTTCTGGTAGTGTAGCACTTCTGCTTCCAGAGTTTTCTTGTTACTGAAGCTGGGCTTTAACCCTTAGGAGGAATTATTAGGCCAATAATAGCATGGGGTGATGCTTAGGCTACTACTATTAGGACATAAGGGAATTTGAGGTCTAGGATAGTCATTTTCTTTCTCTACAAGTACATAAAAGGATGCAAGTATAATCACTCCATTTCTGGAAATTGGCAGTAATTTGACTTTCTGGAAAAGAACAATCAATAATTTAATATTCTATGGCAAAGAAAGCCAGCTAGGGAGGTTCATTGGAATGCAGCTTTCTCTCATTAGTGGTACTAAGTGTCCCCTCTAGGAAGAGTTTACAGGAGAATTCTAAGAGGAGCACAAGCTAACACATTTGTCACTCAATTATATGGCCAGTTAAAGAAATCCATTTAAAAAATTATTTAGACTGCATTCACCAGGCAGTCTCAGTCTGCTCCCTACATTCTGGGAAAATGCAGATGCTTAAGTCAATTCTAGAAATGATTCTAAGAGAGCAAGAAACAGCTCCACATACAATACAGTTGAGACTATTGAAAAAAGATTTTAAATTACTGCCTTCACATTCTTCTTTGTTTAATGTACTTTGAAAATGTAAAGCTTTATTTAGGTGCAATTGACATGGATATTTAAATTGTACTATTTAGCTAAGTTTTCATAAATACCCAGCACCATAACAAGGACATTCCCTGTGATCCCGCTTCCACAAGTAACCAAGAATCCTTTTTCTGACCTGAAAGTTGCTTTGCATTTTCAAAATTCCTAAAAGGATCAAGTCCTCCAGCCGTTTCCTTGTAGCACAGGTGCCTTCAAAGCTAGTCCAGAGTTGACCGTTTTCTCTTTCCCCTTTCAATTGTCCTCCTCCTTTCCCTGGGCACTAAAGGACTTTGGAGAAGATGCTAAGATTGCCTCTCCATGTGCAATCCTAAATTCTGTTGACACTTCAAGATTTCTGTCATCCCTTAGTTCCTCCACCCCTCCTCACTAGCCTCTTTTAACCCCACTTCACTCTCTCACATCTCTGGCTGTAGGATTATCCTTCCAGAAGAATTCCTTCCCCAAGAGCAGGGAGCCTGTAGGTGGTGCGACCACCTCCAACCCTGTACTTCTGCCCCTGCTCAGCCCTTCTGGCCTCTGTCTGCCTCAGGAGAAACAAATAACCCTCTTCCTTTCCAAAACATAACCTTGGCGGTGCAGTGGTACACGCCTATAATCCCAGCAGCTCAGGAGGCTGAGGCAGGAGGATCGTGGGTTCAAAGCCAGCCTCAGCAATAAGTGAGGCGCTTAGCAACTGTCTCTAAATAAAATACAAAATAGGGCTGGGGATGTGGCTCAGTGGTCTAGTGCCCCTGAGTTCAATCCCTGGTAGAAAGGAAGAAAGGAAGGAAGAAAGAAAAAACAAAACATAACCCTTACCTTTGTGTTTTCAGGAACTAACCCGTGTAAACACGACAGAACCATTCTGTGCCTCGAAACTAAAAAATTCCTTTCTCAACATATTTTCACATAAAACCAGCAAATGTCATTTCTTTCTCTTACTCTGCTCTGTAAAATTCTTTGCCTTGGGGCTGGGGCTGGGGCTCAGTGGTAGAGCGCTCACCTTGTGCATGCAAGGTCCTGGATTCGATCCTCAGCACCACATAAAAATTAATGAATAAATAAAATAAATTTATTGTCTACAACTACAAAAAAAATATTTTAAAAAATTCTGTGCCTTGCCTGTTTCTCCTCCTGTCCCAGCTTCGGTTTCCTCCTGGACATGTGACTGCTGTGAGTTTGCAGGAGCATGAACTTCAGGCAGGTGGACACTGGGCTTTTCTCGTTGGCAGGACTTTGCAAAATGCCAGCCAATCAAATATTCACTGAGTCAACATATGCCATCATGCCCCGACACCTCCGGAAACTTCTCCTGTGAGGAAAATACCCCCAACCCCGCAATGTGGTAGCATGAGAAGCTTCTGGGATTTTTTTCCTACTTAAAATCCTCATTTTCTTGATTTCCTTGTCCATACTCTGCGTGTTTTTCTCCTTTCTTTCTAAACACTGTGTCTTCTTCCTTGGGAACCTTTCTTCTGCCTGCTCCCTCCATTTCAATGAACATTCTCCTTTAGTTTTTATCCTTTTCCTGTGTGATTTTCTCTGACATATGAAGAATATAAATGTGTTAGCTTGACTGCACATCAATGAACAAATCCATATTTTCAAAGCCAGATTAATTAAGATAGTGCAATATTGACATCAGGTTAGACAAGTAGATCAATGGAACAGAATAGGGAACAAATACATAGGTTCACCTGTATGAGGTTAAATGATTTTGAACAAAGTCCCCAATGCAGCTCAGCAGGTAGTCTTAAGAAAAGATGATAGAAAAGCTGGATCTTAACATGAAATAAACACTAGCATTGACATCTACATAGTAATATACAAAATATTAACTTGAGATAGATTTTAAATAGAAAAGTTAAAACTGTTAAGTTTCTGAAAGAATGTATAGGAGCACGTCTTTGTGACCATGAGAAATGAAGTTTTTTTTAAGGAAAATTTAAAAATCACTAAATGTTAAGGAAAAAGTTAATTTGACTTCATAAAAATGTTTACTAATCTGCTTGTCACAATATATTTAGAGGCTCAGGTTTAGCTCTGTGGTACAGGGCATCCTTAGCACACAGGAGGCCCTGGGTTAGGGCGAAGGTGGTGATAAGTGATAGAGCATTTCCCCAGCATGCTCTAGGCCCTGAGTTCCATCCCCAGCACCAAACACAGATACACACACCAAAAGATACATGAAGAAAATAAGACATTTAGGCTCTGAGAAAATATTCTCCATATATACATTCAATGAAAGATTTCTATAAATCAAGTGACTAAAAGAATTTAGACAAGATTTCAAAAAATAAGAAACATAGATATATGGATGGTCAAAAATTACCTGAAAAAATGATCAACACAATAGGTTATTAAATATGAGAATTAAAATTACAGTGAAATACTTCTACACACCTATTAAAATGGCTAAAGTTGGAAAGATTCATAGTGAGTACTATATGTTGGAGACTTATGAAGCAATTTTCTATCTCAACTGTTTTTTTTTTTCCTGAGTGTGATATGGCACTAACACTATGAAAAACATGTTGGTAGCTCCTTATAAATTTAAACCTGCATTGATGTAGCAATTCCACTTCTAGGTATCTACTTAAAAGAAATAAAAATATTTGTCTCCTCCTAAATTTGTAAGAGAATATTCACTGTTCCTTTATTTATATAACAAAACAAAAATTGAAAACAACCTAAATATCCAGCCAGAGAAAAACTGACAAAAATATTATTGCATGTTCATGCAATGGAATAATAACCAGCAATACACTAAAGAAGAATTTCTAACTCACATGCTTAATTGTAAAAAAATTTCATGTTTGGTGAAAGAAGCCAAACTTAAAACCCTGGGCCCCGCACATGCTAGGCAAGTGCTCCACCACTGAACTACACCCCCAGCCCACGATGGTGATGTTCTGAACACGTGGATATACTTAGCAAAACTCCTGAACTCTGCACTTAAGTGCTCTACATTTTACTCCATTTAATTATATCTTGATTAAAATTAATTAAAATACCAAATTTCCATGCCTCACCTCTCTCTTGAAGTCTACCTTTGTTAGTGATTGGTTGAGTATCTTCACTCAGACATCTCTAATTCAAATATAAGATGTCAGATGACATCAGTGTTTTCTTCCTGCTCTCAGCCCTTCCTCCCCTGCAGGTTCCACTCTAGGATAAGAGCATCGCCATAGCCTTTCCACCTGTCCCCAGCTGCACTGTGCTCCAAGCTCCTGCTGATCTAGTGCTGCTGCCTCCCTCCACTCACCCTCAAGATCACCTTCTGGACCTCAGCATCTCAAGGAGATGTTCTCCTACATTCTCGAGACCTGGGAGACGGAGGTCAGGCTGCACCTGCAGGTGGAGGGCAAGGCGGCCTGCAGCACAGGGGGACACTGCCAACTCGCCCCCTGGGAGAAACGCCTCCTCTGGAGTTCAAAGGCCACGGTGTCAAAACACCACAAGTTCTGATGTCCCTGTCATGAACCATCACCTGCAGGAAACCAGCAACACAGAAGAGACTACAGGAGGTCCATTGAGATGACATGGGATCAGTCCAGGGAAGACTCGAAGAGCGGAACCCGGAGAGAGTGCCTTTTAAGACCGTTGCAGAACAAAGCCAGCACATCCCTGCTGGTTTCAACAGCTACCGGGTCATTCCTGGTGAAAACCCATTCTTGGTTGCTGCCCTGGACGCAGAGCGGATGGCATGACCCCACATGTGAGCCTCTTTAAGGATGGCTCACAAGTGGGAAGACGTTAACAACCTCAGCAGGTCCCTTGGCTCTCTCACCTGGCGGCACTACTGCTGCTGGTGATCCCTGCCACTCCAGACGCTGTCATCTGCAGCTGGATTTTTTCCACCACGGTTTGTTTGGAGAGGAGGCATAGTTTCATCAAAAAATATATACACTACGTAAGTTATCTTAAAATAACAGATATATAAACAAACAAACAAAACCACCACCACCACCAAAAACAACAACAGGAGCGTCGCCACGGCGTCCTTGGGTCAGGCCTCGGGGTGTCAGGCCCACCCCTGCCTCCTTCTCCCTGACGCTGTCTGTTCTGCTCATTGTGACGGCTATGAGTCCTCCTCCAAGCCATCCCTTGCAGCTCCTCACCTTAGCGCCTCAGCCACTTAGAAAGCCCTGAGGTGGATTTCTTTTTTTGCATAAATGATGATGACATATTAGGGTACAGATGTCTTGTAATATGTTTAGTTTGGTGTTACGGTAATATCGGTCTTTGTTACTATTGTCTTTTTGTGTTTTATGTTTGAGCATTTTATATGATTCAATTTTTTCTTGTAGTTCTTTTCTTACTACGTTTAGTGATTGTCCATCTAAGACTCATCCAACTTCATATTCACATAACTCTATATTAATTTTCTGAGTGCAAAGACCTTATAGGACAAAATATTCTGATTCTTTCTTGTCCTTTGGATCACTGCCATCATTCATTTCACTTACACATAGTTGAATATATATGTTCATATGCATAAGCATTCATAATCAAATAGATTGTTTTAAAAGTATATATTGATGTTAGATTAACTAAGAAAAATAAATGTTTTTATTTTACTTTCACTTATTCATTCTCTAAGTCTCCTTTTTTCTTTATTTAGATCTGAATTTTGGCCTGTATCATATTCCTTCTTTCTGGAAGAACTTCTTTGAACATTTCTTGCAAGATAGGTATACCAGCAACAAATACCCTCAATGTTTATTTATCTGAGAAAATAGTTCTTTTTAAGTTTTGAAAAAATAATTCTATAGGCTAAAGAATTATGGGTTGATTTTTTTTTCTCTGAACACTTTATATATTTCACTCCACTTTCCTCTTGCTTGCATAGTTTCTGAAGAGAAGCTGCATTCATTTTTATATTTCCTCTCAATGGATAAGTTTTTTCCTCCTCAAAAAGAATATTTCTTTTTGGGGGGGGTGGGTAGCGGGAAATTAACCCAAGGACACTTGGTCACTGAGCCACATTCCCAGCCCTATTTTGTATTTTATTTAGAGACGGAGTCTCACTGAGTTGCTTAGCACCTAGATTTTTCAGAGTCTGGCTTTGAACTCGTGATTCTCCTGCCTTTGCCTCCTGAGCTGCTGGAATTACAGGTGTGCACAACGGCGCCTAACTAAGAATATTTTATTTCCTTCTGTTTATATGCCACAGTGTGGTTTTCTTTTATACAGTTATCCTCGTTACTATTCTCTGGATATATTGGGAAATGAATAGTTTTGTTAATTTTTTTGTTTGCTTAGAGTTAAGATATGCCACAAGTAAGCATACATGCAGCCTTCACTGTGGTTCACCTGGACAGAGTTGAAGCAGATCAATCAAGATTACACTTTTTTCACATTATTACTTAACTTTTCCCTATGCTAATTCCATAGGTAGTAAGAAAGTCAGAATGAAGGATGGGCTGCAGTGTTAGAATGCACAGGGCAAAGCTAGAACAATTGCTCTTGAGGAATGTGAGAAGCAGAACATTAAAGTCACCAAGAAAACCTCATGGGCTGAGATTGCGAATAGCTCCCAGAATCCATAAATGAACTTTGGCATGTCCTTTATGTCGCATGGTCTGGAAAGTTGGATTGCAAATTTTCCCAACTACCTGGCTAGTGGATGCAGAGAGATGCAACTGAGGTTCTCTGCCAATGAGGTGCACCCATGTGAAGCAGAGAGCGTTTCCTGTGAGAGTGGTTCTTAGGGACATCACATCTGTCATAGCTTTTTAGTAGTGGCAGCCATCAGGTTGTACCAGTGTCCCACTATTTCCTTGTCTCTAAATGGCAACCATGGTAGCATTACTTTGACACAACAACAGCTCTCTTATCCTCCCATCTGTAGTCCTTCCAAAATTCTACAAACATCTAGCCATCTGTAGAAAGAGTCTAAGGAACTTCTTTGTTAAATAATTAGGATGGATTTTATTTCCTGTATTCAATGTTTGACACTTCTCATTCCAGATGGAGAAAAGGATTTTCTAGAGTTGATCTAGGTCAGAAAGGGTCCTTGGCAGGAATTAGACTAGAATTAAGCTCCTTCATTTTCTTTCAAATATCCTACATCTGCATATATTTAAAAATTGTGTAATATTGTAGAAAATGTATGCTTAGACTTACTTAGTAGAATTCCACTTGGATTCCAGATTTTCTTTGACTACATGTTTGGCCTTGGACAAGTCACCTGATTTCTTAGCATCACACAAAGTTGTTATACATATTGAAATAATATTAAATTTCTTGACATCAAAGAAACTAAGAAATGATACGTGTTTCTCTTTTGTTTATCACATGAGTAACGTAAAAGTTGATTATAACACTCATGTTTATAGATTCTAACTGCAATATTCTCCTCTAAGATGGTTTGTGTTCTTTCTTTTTTATTAGCAATTTCCTGCTTATCAATGAACTATCTGGAAGATTTTCATATGTTTGAATGATGGTGTTCAATTGATGGTGTTCAGTTTTCTATTTCTTCCTCTCACTATTGAAATTTCTCTCTCTCTCTCTCTCTCTCTCTCTCTCTCTCTCTTTCTCTCTCTCCCCCCTACTTATAGCTGCTCAACTTCCACAGTGTACCATCCCAGTAGGCAGAAATGTCTTTCATTATTAAAAATCATCTCCTTGGGGGCATTGGGAGGAGAGAGAGAGAAAGAGAGAGAGAGAGAGAGAGAGAGAGAGAAATCACTACTTCCAATTAACAGGGAACCTCCAATACTCAATCTCACTTCACTTGATGTGTAGTCTCTGAGGAACTGAAGTCACAACAGAAGTTTATGGAAAATCAACAAATAAGAAAAATACAGGTGAATTTTCTGCTTGCATGTTGATGAGCCTGTAGAGAGACAGCATAATCTGCATAGAAAACAGGCATCCCTGAGTCTCCCTCAGGAGACTTCTTAAAGAGCAGCAACTCTTCTCTCAGTAATTCCAGTGGATAGAGTTTTATTTGCCCATTTTCTGTATTGAGAACCAGAAAAATTGGCTGCATCTGTTTCACACTCACGTTGCATGCAAATATATATATATATTAGACACCAGAATAAACTTTGATGTGGTGGATGGTCACACATCAGGCCTTTCTGGAATTAGTTCTAACTGAGTGAGGACCAAATTCATCTTTCCATCTCACACTGACTCTGGGGCCTGTATTGCTGCCTGTAGAAAGGCAGGCTGGGTTGTTCCAGCTCTTTCTCCTTTCTCTTCTGTCCCAGAGCATAGAGATGAATTTTCTTATATTATATTTTCTTATATATGAAACCACTGTACTTAATTTTCTAACTCCCAGATCTCAGTGGGCCACTAACTTTACAGCTTCCTTCAGTTGATCTTCTGGCTTTGGACTTATGAACAACATGAATCCTAAAAGGTAGACAACTGGGCAAGAGACTGTTTTCCTGTCTCAGGGATCTTGTCCCATCTCTAGCCGTTAGTATGGCAATGTCTATTAGTGTTCAAAGAAGCACAGTATCAGTGACCATTAACTGACTAGATGGAATTTGACACACTGAAAAAACTGCATAGGACTCACACCCTCTGTCTTCTTCCTAAGGTGGTGGACTTGTGTGTACCTACATTGAATGAGGTGAGAAATACATTATTCAGGCAAGAAGAAAGATGTGTTTAGGAAGAGTTTTAATTTGGTCTGAGTCTTTTAGTATTTTCAAAGTTCTTTTCTCCACATCCTGCCCCCACCCAAGTATAAAAGAAACTCATATTCATTCCAGAAAACATGAAAAAAGCAGCTTCTCTGTTAGGGGGTTTAACTGTTAAGAAAGATAAGCCACATCCAACTGGTTTAAACAAAATTTAATCTATTCAATGCATAGCCTATATGTCCCAGAATTGGAAGGAGGTTTTGCAAACTAGGTTTAGAAAGTGAAAATGAATTGTAGAAGCCATAGGAGGTGGTGGAGCTGGAGCCTTGGCTACAGTGGGAGGAGTTTCTGCTCAGCTTCTGTCTTCTGTGGCCCATAGCTTGGAACTCTTCTTTTTTTGCATCGTTAACTCATCAGGATGTGGAATCTTGTGGAAGGGTATCTGACTGGCTGGACTGAGGGCATATGATTATTTCCTGCTTATTTATATTTTTTAATTCCTGTAGAGAAAGGAAGAAAACTGAAATTACCTGGTCACCCATGCATAAGGTAAGGACTTGAAACCAAATTTGGGTGTGGCAACTACACTCCTTGAGGATACCCATGAGTCATGATTTTTACCTCCAGGTATTTAGGCTATTAACATAGGTCACTCTAAAACTGAGCCAGAGCTCATTTGCACATCCAATGGATGATGGCACAGTAAAGGGTATGTGGCTTTTGAAGTCACTGTTCTTCTTCTTTGATCTCATTTGTTACCCACTCTTGAAGAAGTAGCTGTACTCTTACAAGATGTTCAAGCCAGATGTAGAGAAGCCCATGGCAGAATAAACTGGGGCCTCCTCCAGCAAGGACCTACCAGCCGTGTGAGAGTCATCACTGTGGAAATACATGCCCCAGACCCAGCCAAGCTTCCACATGAGACTGCAGCCCCAGTGGCACCAAAGCTGCAGCCTCATGAAAGTCAGAACCTCTGCTGAGCCCCTCTCAGAAAATCTACCCACAAACATTGTGAGACAAAAAAATGTGTACTATTGCTTTAAGAAGCTGAGTTTGGGAATGAGCTATTACCCAGAAAAATGTAACAAATATATTGTCCCACCCAGACCCCTGGAGAGCCTTTGAACTGTCTATTGGGGGAGCTATTGTTCATGTCCCCACCTATCATCTTCCCCAGAGAACTGTTCATAGTGATGTACACTGTCTCCCCTGGAGGTATTTGGGAGACATGTCCTTCTTTATCTCCCACTCCCTGGCATGACATGTAGCCACATCTTAGGTATTTAGTCCAAAGATCTCTCTCCTTTATCTCAAAGAGGAAATGGCACTGTGGTGCAGATCATACTCCAGAGCTCCCCAAAGAACAGGTAGGGTGACACTGCTCTTGAAAACACACCTCTTTTGTTTCTCTCTTTCTGTTTTAGTCAGCTTTGGTGTCACTGTGTTAAAAATACTCAACAGGGCTGGGGATGTGGCTCAAGCGGTAGTGCGCTCGCCTGGCATGCATGCGGCCCAGGTTCAATCCTCAGCACCACATACAAAGATGTTGTGTCCGCAGAGAACTAAAAAATAAATATTAAAAAAATTCTCTCTCTCTCTCTCTGTCTTTTTAAAAAAATACTCAACAAGTACAATTGTAGAGGAGGAAAAGTTTACTTAGGCTGGTGGTATCTGAGGACTCAGTCCATAGATGCCTGACTCCATTGATCTGGGCTCAAGGTGAGGCAGCACATCATGGCAAAATGGCCCACCAGAGGAAAGGTGCTCAGTTCATGGGGAGGTCAACAGAGGGTGGAGGAGAGATGGTGAGAGAGAGGAGAAGAGAGAGATGGAGAGAGAAAGGGACCCACTGAAAGAAAACACTTCCAGAACATACCCCAAGGACCCACCTCCTTCAGCTATGCCCACCTGCATATAGCTACTACCCAGTCACTCCATTCAAACTGGATATACTAATAAGGTTATAGCTCTCATAATCCAAATATTTTATCTCTGAACATTTCTGAATGAACAAGAGATTTGGGGGATACTTCATTCAGAAACCATAACATCTCCTATCTTGCTTTCTTCACTCACTGCTTGAGAACATATTCTCAGTACATAATTTCCCATCTCTGGTTCTGTTTATAGGAAACCTAAGATAGAATGTAGCTAGGAAGAAACAACAAATGCTGTAAGAAAATGCCATCGGTAGTGTTGATTAAACAATAAAACTTATTTCTCATGGTTCTGGAAGATGGGAAATCCCAAATCAAAGTGTCAGCATGGTTAAGTTCTGATGAGAGTTCTATCCTGGCATGTAGATGACCTCCTTCTCACTATGTTCTCATCTCAGAGAAACAGGGCAAGAAAGCTATCTTGGGTCTTATAATTGTCATGACCTAATTACATTCCAAAGCCATTGCCTCCTAATATCATTGCATCAGGTGTTATGATTCCAACATATAAATTTTGGGAGGACACACACTTTACTTTCATAGTAAATGACAGGCAGTCAAGCACAATGTTTAACCAATGCAGCCCACCCTTTTGCCAGCTCAAATATATATAAAGTATACATATTTATACTTTTCAATGTGTTCTTCCAAATAACCACAGTTTCCTGTTCCAACAGAGACAGCCATCTTCTCCATGAAGGAAAATAATCCATATCTTGTCAATGAATGCAATTAGCCACAAATGCATATACTTCCTGGGTCTTGTTTAGTCTTCTATTCTTTTGTGATCCTGTTTCAATACCTTGTAGCTTATGAAATGATAAATGTAACCACCCTCATCTACCATTGTCAGCAATGGTAGAGAGAGAAGAGAGAGAGAGGATCAGCATTATTTAAAATATTTAATATTGTGACTAGGAAAATTGGAACAATAATACCTGATCTTGTGGGGAGCATCAATTGGGAACATGTATATTGATGCATTCATTTAACAAGTAGTTTTAGATCATCTACCAAGAGCCAGCACTGGGGCCAGGAGCTCTGGAGACACAATAGTGAATGAAGCAAAAATAGTTCCTGACCACCTGGACCTTTTATTAAATGAAGTTGAACATAAGTAACAAATCACAATCCTGAGGAAGGTTTCCAACAGATACACTGTCAGCTCTTCTCCTGTCCTGGTCGCCTTGCTGCTGCTTAGCTATCTCCTACTTTCAGCCTTCCAGAATTCAGAGACTGTAAGGTGCCTTTTGTGACTGTCAAAGTCTTTCTGAAGAGAGAGCCACATCCCAGTGCCAAGCAGCAAATGGAGGGAAGAGTTCAGTTTTCTCCACAGAGCATCAAGTTGGCACCATATTGGCTGAGTCTTGTTGTCATTTTGCCATGACTGTAGGTTTATGGAAAAATGTTAAGCCCTACCAGGAGGCAGAGAGAAAGGCTTTCATCCTATGCCTGACTGTATATCCTATTGCTCCATGGGAAACCCCCACCCACTTAAATGTGCACAAACTTTCATTTCAACCACTTTGCAAGGTGTTGGCTTAGACTCCTGAGAAGCCTAGCAGGCAGCAGGTCCATGTCTGGCTGGGAAGAGCATGAGGAGAACACAAAAGAAGGAGGAAAATAAAGTAATGTATTTTGCCAATGAACTTGCAGACCCTGAACTTCATGCAAAGGGGAAAGTTTAAAACAATGTATTTTGGTGGAATCTCTGTAGCCCGCACCTCACCTCCCCAGCATGCTTTCTCCCTAATATCTATTCTCATTGCCATCTCTGCCATTTACTACCTGGACCCTCTTGGCTGTCTTTGTCCTCCTCTTGGACCCACTAATCATCTGGACCCACCAGTCTTATGGCCTAGGCATGACATATGTATACCATGTGTAAACACCACTCACCATTAACAGCACCATCCAATGAGAATCAGTGTCACAAGGGTAAGCTTCAAAGTGGCTTAGGGATGGAAGTGCCTGGAATAAAAGCTGACTTGATGTCCCAATTAACACATTTCATAATTCTATTTCCTGCCCTTGCAGGTTTGCAGTCACCTCCCTCTCATTTCTGTGAGAGACAGAGATGGAGTTGATAGAGAGGAAGGAACTTAGTAATGTGATAGTTTTGTGGATGACTTGATACACAGGCTTGAATTATGCACATTAGGCAAATTAGGGAATGAAGGAGGAAGACAAAAACGACAGAACGACAGTAGGAGAAAATGTCATCCCGAGTAATAGTATTAATATAGATTGAGGCTTGGCTTGTGAGGGTGGCTGGAAAAATTGAGAGCAGAAAAAACCAGCCACATTGACTTTTATTTCAGGGTGAAAGAGAGAAACTATTTCCAGACACTTTCTTCTCTGCTGGGGACAAACCAGCTATGGGGCTGCTCAATAAGATAACGGGGTGGCCTCCATCATGGCCCAACCTGTTTATTGACTCTAGTGTAGGTCTTTGATGGAAATAAAGCTAAATACACAGAGAACCTGGGAAAGGTCAGCTTGGAAGATGTGGTGGTCTCTGAGAGTATTCAAAGAACTTTGAAACGTCTCTATGGACTGGGCAGCCTGAAAGCCCACCCTAGGATGGCTCTTCTAGGGCTGCCTAGCCCCATCTTATTCACACAGGCAAGTGCCTGCAGAGGGCAAAGCAGGCCCTGCTGAACCCATTGGCACACACAGATTTTCAGAGGCCAGGGCCATGGGGAACAGAAGACCCCCCTCCACCTGAGCCATCTCTGGCTTCATTTTCCTGCCTCCAGTTTCTCCCCAGCTTGTTTCTGTCCTCTGTTCAGCTTACACACACCTCTTTACTAATCTTTCCAAGCCATGAAACCCATCTTGTCCCTTCTCACTTAAATATCTGTCATGGATCCCCAGTCCTAAGTCTGGTCACCTGAGCATGGCATTCCAGACCTGTCATAACCAGAAGAGCTTTCTCTGGATCCTGCCATCTTCCCCTCACATCTGGGACTTTCACCCAAGCCCAGGTCTCCCCAGTCTGCCAGTTCCTTTGCTTCTACATGGATGCACACCTGCTGTGGTACTGGGCCTTCTTTGGCTTAGGTCTCCCCCACTCCTTTGTTTTTTCCAGTGGGCTCTCTGTCTACCCAGGTCAAGTCAAAGTTCAAGAGGCTCCTTGCTTAAGCTTTTCCAGGCATTTAAGTTGCCTTTGCATGTTCCTGAGGACCTCTCTTTGAATCTCTGCATTCTCACAGTTCTCACTGCTTTGTAAACATTTGCCTGTGTGTCTGGTTTTCCTAGGGCTGCAGCTCCCAGAAGAGAGAGAGAAGAGAGGACAAGTGGCTTCAGTTTCTGTATATCTGCAGTGTCTCACATAACATAGACCTTCAATCAATGAGCAGAAAAGAAAGAGAGGGAGAGAGTAAGAGACAAAGTAAAGAGTGTGCAGGAAGAAGGGGAAACATGTATAGCATTGTTATCTGTGTCACAATGCTATTGTCATTTTACATGGCCAGCCAGTTAAAGACAAGATGAGCCGAGTTCTCTTTAGAACTTCCTCAATGTACAGATGTTAGCCAGGCTACATGATGCATCTAGTGACTGAGAGCTAACCTAGGCTTTGTAGATCCAGATTTCCAAAAGTTGAATCCCATTGAAGTCACTGCCACTGGTGAGGTTATGTGAGCTTCAGCTCTATTGTCAGCAAAATGGTAGGAAGGTATTGAGGATTCAACAAGGCAAAGTACTTGAAGGACTTTGCCCAGAGCCTGGTACATAGCACATGCTCATTAAAAATTAACAGACTGGTCTCATCCTGGGAAAGCTGCCATTATTACAGATCCCCCATGGATGGCCTCTTACAAGCCTCTCCTGCCCAGATTCTTCCCCATGATCTAAACTTCTCACTCTCTTTGCTGCCTGGATAGATATGTCAGGGAATGCCCAATAGCCACTGGGATCTTGGTGATCAGGAAACATTGTCACTGTCACACAAATATCCACCAAAGCACCTTGGCTATATCATTGTCTTAGAAGCAGAAGACTTAGCAAGGATCCATAGATCTGAAAGCAGGAGGCTCAGTTCTTCCACTGTGATCTGTCAGTCTGGAGAACCCAGAATGGGTACTGAACCCATGCACAGGGGCTTCTCATCAAGATAATATTGTGTTTTCCCCTCATGTTTGTAGGGTGTGATGTCCCTTCCTGGAGCAGCAGTGCCTCCTCCCAATCCTGATGGTGCTTCTCTGTGTAAATGTTGGCACAGCAGCCCAAGAAACTTGGTGGCATTTCCAGGTTTATTTGTTAAGACCTTCTTGGGAGTTGGGGAAGAAGGTGTACTGGTTTTCTCTTCATTACCTAAATACAACAGGAAGTCCAGAGATATTAGACCAGTGTCACTCTTGCAGGCTGTGCAGATCCAGTTCAGGGCAAAGGACATATTCCCCTGCACTCATGGTGTCAGAGAGATATTTTCAGCTCCAGCCCTCTCCAGGCACTGGCTTCCACTGGAGTGTCCCCTTTGCACAAGGCTACATCTTCTTCCAAAACAGCAGGCCTCCAAAGACTGGTAAAGCCTGGTAATAATAACACAGACCCTGGCCACACTCAGAGTGATGGCCCATCTTCAGAGTCCTCACAGGGTTGGCTGATGGCTTTATTCAGGTTCATCACAGCCCAGTCTCTGTCACTATGATACTTGCTTTTTTTAGGGATAGGATCCCTAAAAACAGCAGGGCTGTTAGTTACAGAAGCCAGGGCCTCATGCACATGGAAAGCACTCGGCCATTGAGTGACATCCTCAGCCTCCAGCCCCAATCCTTTTCCTCCCTCCCATCCCACTAAATGTCCTGAACATTGTCCATCCCAGAAGTTGCTTCCTGGGGAATCTGCAACCTCCAGCCCATACCAGGAGGAAGGGACCAAGGTGAGGCTAGAACACAAGAGCCAACACTCTTGATGATGACATCTGTGGTCTATTTCTATGGTGTTGAGCCCTGAATCAGGATCTGGGAATGAAGTCCTTCACAGATGACCCTGTACTCCATGTCTTCCATGTTTGAAAGGTGCCAGGTACCAGACTTATAATTACTGACAGGAGTGCTAACCTTACTTCAGGAAGAGAGGACAGGATGTTTGAGTTGTCTTGTTACACAGCAAGAGCTGACTGTAACATTCTCCTCTAGTAGGAAAACATTCCAGATACACATGCATACCCAATAGCCCAAATTTATTGAGTACCAATACTGTGCCTGGCTTTGTCCTCAGTGTTATTGCTCATTTTCTGCAAGACATGTCAGGTCTTGATTTACATGTGCTTATACACCTAATCATATAATTAAAATTTAATCCAAATATTTTAAGTCCAGTTTTATCAGGACTTCCCCCTGCAATTAAAGTCTCTCTTATTTGTGTATTTAAGCACTGATGGCCCTGGCTACAAAGTCACACAGCCTGTCTACTAATCCCTGCCAAGAAGCAAGAGAGGTGGGGTGTTGGCCTGGGTGGGTCAGAGTTCCAGCGGCCCTACTGCTGCCTGGAGCCAGTGCCTAGGGAGTAAAGGCTCCCTGACCTGTCAGACCTGTCATCTGCAGCAGCCAGGCCTTGGCACAGCAGGGAGGCCTGCTGCAGAAGCCCATGCCATGCATCACTGCAGCTGGGTCCACAACCTCAACTTCCCACTACTCAACCTCCATTGAGAAAATGGAAGTGGGCAGACATGAATGAATGGTGGGAATATAGCATTAGATCATTTCCAAACCTGATTGGCCAAAATCTGGACCAATAGCATTGGTACATTTTTCGAACCTTAATTAGCATAACTTTGAGCCAATCACAGTAACCCAAGGGCTATATAAGACCCCGTGCCAGACACATTTCTCAGAAGATTGAAGACAGCAGAAGAAGACATCGGAAGAGGAGAAGGGAGAAGGAGAAGGGAGAAGGCAGCGGCGGCAGAGGCGGCAGAGGCGGCAGAGGCGGCGGCGGCGGTAGAGGCGGCGGCGGCAGAGGCGGCGGCGGCAGAGGCGGCGGCGGCAGAGGCGGCAGAGGCAGAGGCAGAAGCGGCGGCGGCGGCGGCGGCGTCGGCGGCAGAGGAGGCGGCAGCGGCAGCGGCAGCGGCAGCGGCGGCGGCAGAGGAGAAGGCAGCGGCAGCGGCGGCGGCAGAGGAGAAGGCAGCGGCAGCGGCGGTGGCAGAGGAGAAGACGAGGGCAGAGAAGATGCAGTGTGTTGAACTGCGAGTCTTCTACACTGATCTTCAACAAATACTTGGTCCATCTGGCCTGAGGATTCCATTCTTCGTGTTTGTGGGAGAAGACCTTTAAAAGAAAAAGACGTCGAGGGTGAGTTGCTGGGGTGTGCTGCTCTGCACAAAATACCTTATTTTATTTATTTATTTTTATGCGGTGCTGAAGATGGAATCCAGGGCCTAGCACGTGCCAGGTGAGGGCTCTACAGCTGAGCCACAACCCAAGCACCCCCCCCACCCCAAGTCTTGAACGTTCTTATAGTGAGTTTTTCCTCTTTGTAGTTGTTCTTGTTATTGACAAATCTAAACGATGTTTTTGTCTTGTGAAAATTGTTTTTCCCAAAATCCAGTATATCCATCATTGAGGTATCTGAAAGTTAGGCTTCAGGATCCTAATGTAAGATAACATTGGGTAGCTAGTACTAAGTTCAGGAGGAACCAGGAAAAAATATGAAGGGAAGGACAAAAAGAACCCCTGAAAAATGTAACATGTCAGGTCTTGATTTACATGTGCTTGTACACAAAACACCATATGATTAAAATTTAATCCAAATATTTTAAATCTAGTTTTATCAGGATTTTTCCTCACAAGTTATATCTTATTTGGCTTTGAACTTAGTCGTTGAATAATTAATGCAATAACTAATTTTGCTAGAAATAATTTTAATATTTTCCTCCTTGTTTCATCTATTCATTTCATCATTTTCTTTCCATGTCTTTTACATTTGCCTTTACCTCATATTTAGTTTATTATTCTGAGAACATGAAGGAATTTTTTTCAAATACTTGATTGAATTATCACATAAGGTTCTCATGAATGGGATATGCCATTCTGACCAAGATTTGATAGTTTCAAAGATAAAATTAACCTGTGGCACTTGAGAAAGGTAGATGTCTATGCAGTTTCTTACTTTCCAGGATCTTGGCTTCTATTGGATATTGATATTGAGCAATATCCCCATCCTCAACAATTTAAGTTACTCAGCATTAAAAGAGAATAAAATTATGGCATTTGCATGTGAATGGATGGAGTTGGACAGTAACGTGCCAAATGAAATAAGTCAATCTCTAAAAACCAAAGGCAGAATATTCTGATAAGTGGATGCTGATCCATAGAGGAGAGGGGTTAGACATGGAAAAAATGAAGAAATATACTGTTTTTAACTTTAAAATACAATAATCCTTTGGTATTCATTCAATTTCTTTAATATATACAGTACCATTCAGATCATCTACTTATTTTTGTAGTAGGCATTTTGGTAGATTTTGTCTTTCAAGAAATTATTCCATTTCATCTAGGTTTTCAAATTTCTGATTACATAAGTATTCATAATATTACTTTATTATCCTTCTAACATTCAGAGAATATTTAGGAATGGCCTCTTTTTCATTTCCAATATTAGTAATTTATTATTCCTCTTCTCTCTCTCTCTGTCCTTTTAGCTACCTTGATTAGATTCTTACAAATTTTATCTTTTCAAAAGACCATCTTTTTATTAATTTTCTCTTTTGGTATCCTGTTCTCAATGTCATTGAGTTCTGCTCTAATTTTAATTATTTCTTTTTTTCCTTTTATTTAGGATTTAGTCTGCTTTCCTTTTTCTGGTTTCCTAAGTGAGAAGCTTAGGTTATTGATTTCAGATCTTTCTTCTTTAATATATGCATTCAACATTACCAATTTTCCTGCTGTTTTTAATGTTCCCCACAAATTTTTATAACTTGTAATTTGATTTTTGATTATTTTGAAATGGTTTTAAATTTCTCTTGAGATTTCATATTTGTCTCATGTCACTTTAGAAGTCTTTTTTTTTTTACCCTTCCAGTCAGTATTCAGGGCTTTTCACTATCTTCCTATTGTCAGTTTCTAGTTTATTCATTGTGATCTGAGATTAGGCAGTGTAATTTCTACTTGTATGATTGTTAAGGTGTATTTTATGATCCAGAATGTGGTTTGATTTGGCTGGTTTTTCATGTGAGCTGGAGAGCAAAATGTATAATTGTATATATGTGAATTAAATACAGCTAATTAGTATTAGCACAATGGAGTCAGACTAATTAAAAATAAGAAAAAAATTGTTTTTGCATTTTTCTTTCACTTTGTCTAATACTCATCATGTCTATATGTAGATTTGTTTTCTGAGCTGTGATATTTTCTTTTCCTCTGAGGCATTCCTTTTAATACTTCTTGCAGGGCAAGGTATACTGTCAAAGAGTACCTCAATTTTTGTTGATAAAGTGTTGTTGATCTCTGCTTCACATTTGAAGGATAATTTTACTGAATACAGAATTTTAAGTGGGTGGTTTTTATATTTCAATGCTTTAAATATGTTGCTGCGTTTTTTTATTTGTAAGGTTTCTTAGCAATGTCTGATAAATTCCATGCTTGCTCCTAAGAGCTAAGGTGTTTTTTTTTTTTAATAGAACTTCTTTCAATTTATTTTTCTTTATATTTGGTTATCCACAGTTTGAATATGGTATGCTTAAGGTATTGATATTTTTTACATTTATACTGATTGATGTTTTATGAGATTTCTATAAAGATCTGATGAACATGGCAAAGAAAATTAAGATTTATAAGTAAGATATAAAGCTATCAAATAGATATGTTCCATGATGGAACATGGACAATATGTAATTTGAAATGTTCCAATTACTACGTATAAAATGCTGGAAATCATAGTAACTATGAGTGGTAATGGCTATATTAATTAATTTGACCATGGTGATCAATACATGATATATACATGATGTGCACATATGTGTATACATACAATCGTTTTGCATACTTGAATATATATAGATTTATGTGCTGATTAAACATTTTAAAGTAAATAATAACTATCAACAAATTTAATTTTAATAATGTAATTTGACTCAAATATAAAAATTATTATTTCAGTACATAATCGGTGTTTAATGAGTAACTATATCCCTTCTTTTATATTAATTCTTTGGTACCTGTGGTTTATTTTGCATGTATGGTCCATCTTAACTCATACTAGTCACACTTCAAGCATTCAATTATCATATGTGGCCAGAAGTAACTATATTGAACAGTACAGATCTATACATTTTTATGTATTAAGAGTTCATAATTGTCATTTTGAAATATTTGTACTAACTGGTATTTTCTTGCTATATTCCCATGATTAAGTCAGGTTTGTGGGTGTTTACCAGAAAAATCTCAGATATAAAGTGTCATTTTCATACATCATATGAGTGGTACATATAGCTTCTTTGGTGTAACAGTATTGTTTTTTAAATCCTAATCCATTATTTAATATTTTGAAGAAAGTCACTGTACACAGTGGGAAGGTTTTTTTTAACTACAGATATGAAACTAATTTGGATTTCTTTCTTGCAACACTTTAGATGTTTCACTGTACTCTTCATTTGCTGGCATATAATTTTAGAGGAAAGAAGAAATAAGTTGAAATAATTCATCTAGTTTTTTTTAGTTATGCTGAGGGTCAAACCCAGGGCCTCAGATATGTTAGGGATGTATTCTATACCCCAGTGAGCTATAATTCTTAATTATACTCCAGTCCCTATAATTCTTAACTTTGTTGTCCATATGTGCAGTATTTTTTCCATTAGACTTTTTTCAAGATTTTCTCCTTGTCTTTTGTTTTCTGTAGTTTGAGGTGGATATATGTAGGTGAATAGTTTTTGATATTGTATCTGGCTGCTGGAGTTTATCTCTGCTTAGATATAAGAGAGAGAGAGGGAGAATTTTTGAGATCTGATTTAGTCAGCAGTTTTTCAGCTATGACCAAAGGATCTTACAAGAACAATTAGTGGATTTGGGGGCTCACTGTCTCAGAGCACTCAGTCCAGGGGCAGCTGGCTCCATTCCTCAGGTCTTGAGGTGAGGCAGGACATCATAGCAGAAGAATGTGGCAGAGTGAAGTAGCTCACATGATGAAAGCAGAGAGGAATGTCAGTAGCGAGATACAAAATAATATCCCACAGACATGTCCCAGGGACCTACCTCCTCCATTCATTCCCTACCTGTCTTCAGTCACCACCCAGTTAATCCCATCAATGGAATTAATCCATGGATTGGGTTAAGGCTCTCATATCCCAATCATTTCCTTCTTGCATTGTCTCACACATGAGCTTTTGGAGGACACCTCACATCCAAACCATAACAATTTCTGAGTTCACATCTCCATGCTCTGTTTTTGCATTTCTGTTCTATGTGTTTTATACTAGAGGCTTTGATGTATCTGAATCTGGTTCTGCTACTTCTTCTCTTCACACTGTTATTTATTTCTTGTCTTTATCCTTATTATACATTTTTTCATTGAATGATGAACACTTATTAATAGATTTAAAGTAGGTACTTAGTGTGAACATTGTTGCTAGTCTTTCTCAGGCTTGGAATTTATTGAAGTTTTGTTCACTGTCCATGCAAGGAGTTTAAGTTACTTCTTGGTTATTACCTTTGTATCCTGTCTTGATTTTGACCTCTTTTGAATATTCTTGTTCAGGGAGTCTGGATCTTTCAATCACTTAAGTTGTAGCCCACTATATTAGAGCTCTGTTTCTGTGATGGTAATGAGTGTGTCCATATCCATGAAATCTGACCTTCACACTATTTTTTCTTCTGTAAAGTGCAATAGTAATGTCAAAGGGGCTGAATGGAGAGAGTGCTCCTCTTCTACCTGAGATTTTGTGGCAAGGACAGTTTTTCCATTTTCTGTTCTGTTCTAACCAACCCCCTGCCATTCCAGTCCCTGAAGAGTAGACTGTTAGGGAGAACACTCTAGGGTAATTTCACAAGGATTTTTTTCAAAATATTTTCCTGTTAGAGCCATGAAGGGATCTTCTTGGATATTTACCAGGAGAACCTCATATAAAACATAGAGGTACAACCCCAAACCTTCAGGCTGCAGCTCCCAGGAGTTAGTCATCTCCTGATAGTTCACACTAAGCCTCTAGCAGTTTCTCAAAGTTGCTACTGAAATCTCTCCACCAGGTTATGGCTATAGTGACCTCTGCTTCAGATCTTGGGCAACAAAGTCTCTGTTGGGACTCTCTGAATCCCTGGCTTTTTCAGATTTGGGGGAGGCAGTTTGCCCTGGAAATTTGTTTTTCTGATGTGTGTAAGAAAAATTATTGGAGTTTATTTGTTAGTTGTAATCTGATTTTCCTCATTGTAAGATAGGGATGACAAAACACAGGATCTTTGTATATAGGAACTGACATCTTTAGATTCATTAAAAAACAAGAAACAAACAAACAAAAAACGCTTATCTCCACTACTGAAATTTACTTTGGTGGAAGCATGCAGGGAGGACAGGTTTTTGTTTTTGTTTTTTAATCAAAAATCAAAAACTAATATTTAAGAGGAAGAGATTATTTTCCTTACTATAATATAATGAGATAGGGAAATTGACAGAATAAGGTTGAATTTTCTCTTATGGAATTTTAATTAAATTCAGGAAGGTACATTCTTCAGATTTTGTAGGTACAAGACAGAATGTGAGTAGAAATTCATTTGACCTAAATTCTTTATATTTAATATAAAATTATGCATCTGTGTGTGTGTGATCATTCTTAAGTCAAATGTTCATTACAATTATTTACTATAGTTTAAAATTTTCTAATGATCATTTCACTTTCCAAGTTTGTAATTTCAAATTCAGGGAATTTACATCATTTAGAATATACTTTATAAAAGTATTCATCAAAATTAATCATAAGTAAATATATTCAAACCCTCACTGTTAAATTCCCTCATTTTTTCCCAAATCAAACAAAAACAAAGAAATTACCTTTGGGCAAAAACTGAAAATGGAAAATTTTAACCAAAGGGGAATTATTTAAAAATTCTCAAGTGTCCTCAAATCAAAGCTTATAGTGGAAACTCTTTCACAAATTTAATTATATTGGTCATCCTCCCCAATGTTTATAATGGGTTAGGATACCTAAACTGGATGCAAAAGCAAAGTAAAAACTCTCAGGCCTAAAACCACATAAAGGCTCTTAATATTTAGGATAATTTCTATTCCCCTTAAGGCATATGTTGTGAAATATGGACATCTTCTGCAAGTAACTGGCACAGCTATATCCCCAAATCCTGGTAGAATTATATAGAAGTTTCCAGAATTAAAGAATTTCTCCTCTCTTCAATAACTAAAAGAATAAAATCTCGATTTTTCGTAAAAATTGGATGTGATAAATATTATGGGGTGCTTTAGTTTTGGAAATTGGATACTCTTGGGCCCATGCCCATGTATGTAGTAAAGTATATAAATCCAGATTAGTTATTAGCCCAAAGAAGAAATGGATGTGAAGTGGGGGAGTATGTCCTTCACTCAACTGTCACCATTCTTGAACCTTCTTGGTTCCAATTCAGATGGATGCTTGAGTGCAGGAATCAGTTTTCAAGCTGCAAGTACATTTGGTTTGCAAAAGAAAGGTTATTGGATTAGTAATCCATAGCCATTTGTCATGCAGCTATTATCTGCCAAACACCAACCTGGTTTTCTTCCCAAAGAGGATACACATTATCCTTCTTCTCTAAATGCTATTATTAACTGGTGGAGTCTTTTAGACTGCTCTTCACTCATTGGGTATCTGTTCTAGTTGGGAGCAGAGATATCTGGGAAAAGAAAATGAGAGGGCTATAAAAAGGGAAATGGCCAATTCCAGGGGATAGAGGGCTCATTCTTCTTCCAGGGTCCCTTTCAAGGGAAGAAGCTGTTCAACCTAACTAGGTAGGCCTGCCTGGGGTTAACTCAGTCACTCAACATAGATTGAAGACAATCATGTGATCACACCAGAACCCTCTTAGGGGTTGCCAGGGCACTATATCCACCCTGAGTCAATTTTAACAAACTCAAGATTGCAATGGCTTTCTGAAGTTTTGAATATATAATATATAATCCTTTATTTCCTCATTGTTCAATGTTAACACCCTCCAATGGTTAGCACATTTTGAGATTTAGAAAATGTTCTGAAAATTAAATGTGGCCATAAAATTGAAACAGGAAAAGCTACTATGGCCAACTCAAAATATTTGACAGTCAAGAAAAGCATTAGAAAAGCTGAAAATCAATCCTGATTATTTCTGTCAACTAACGTAATTTGCCTAAGGTCATTGCAAATTATATGATGTTATCAAAATCTTTGGGCAGTTCTACTACCTGCAATGAACAATACAGTACACTCCTATAATTCATTCACTTCTGTAAAAACAATTTTGTTCTTAAATTAGCTTCTTCACAATACTCTCCTATTTTTTCTCTTTAAAATCAACACTTTCCAAATCATCTCTTCCACTCTGGGCCTTTAAATACCAGAGATGTGCTAATCATTCTCAAGTTTACATGGGAGTATCTCACCTCTACCTCAGTGTTCCATACCCACCTTCTTACTGAGTACTTCTCTGGCTTTCAAATAGGCATCCAAATCTAGCAAGTTTCAAACTTTATTCTTGAGTCCAACACAAGCCAGCAGTCCTTGAAGTCCAGACCCACAGAATCACATCTCATCTCTCCTCATAACAAAACTCTTCAAATAAGCACCACCTCTGCCATCTCTCATCTGGACTTTGGCAGTAGTCTCCTGGTTGATTCTGTCTCCTCCACACACACTGAAGATGCTTTTTGGTTCATGGGTTTATAAAAGAAAGCGAGATGGGAGGTGATGGATATCTTGTTCAGGTTATGCTGAGCCTGACAATTGTCCCATCATTCAGAGCAGAGAGCAACTATCCCATGCCTCAGAGGCCCTCATCTGCTACCTCCAGATTTGCTTTTCCTAAATGAAGAAGGGAGACAGAAGATATCAAAATGATTCTCTTTATTAGCGTTAGTATGTGCTTTGCTAATGGTGACCTCTGTGGGATCACGTTTTCATTTCTTAATTTCCACTTGGCCCTCTTCTCCCATGTGGAAAATGAATTTATTGATACTCCCTTCATGTTGAGGTTGATATGAAGATTAAATGAGATTAAACTTCTCTGTAGTGCCTGACTCAACTCAGGTTGACTGTATGGTCATTTGTATTCGTGGGATTCTTTTATTTAGGTAAATTCCTTGTAGGTTTGCTGCCTCAAGCATCACGTATAAGTGAGATAGTTTAATTCCCAAGAATAATTTATCACCTCATCTCCAGGTGCTTGTCATTCATCTTTTGTCATGGTTTGGATGTGAGGTGTCCCCCAGCTCACATGTGGAACAATGCAAGAAGGTTCAGAAATGATTGGGTGGTAAGAGTCTTAACTCAATAATTTTATCCCCTGCTAGGGATTACCTGAGTGATAACTGAACTGGTAGGGTATGTCTACAGGAGGTGGGAATTAGGGCAAGGATTTAGTGTCTATTTATATCTGGAAAGTGGAGTCTGTCTCTTTGCTTTCTGATCACCATGATGTGAGCTGTTTCCCTCTGCCACACTCTCCCATCATGATGTTCAGCTTCACTTTGCCTCCTGCGAAATAGAGCCAGCCTTCTATGAACTAAGACCTTTAAAACCATGAGCTTCTGAATAAGCTTTTCCTCTTCTATAATCGTGTTGGTCAGGTCCTTTAATCATAGCAGCAAAAAAAGCTGAATAAAACATTTTTTCTATTCCGTTGGAATGCTATCTCCACCATGTAAGTGTGACTTAATGACCAAAGTATTGAAAAGACAGTCAAGAAAAGGATATTATTTGTTTCTTAAGGAAGAAGGGACATTATCTCAGAAGAGATGTCAGACTTGAGAATGGAACACATTGGCCTGCTGTTTCTAGGTTAGGTTACTGCATCTCCTTTAGGTGATATTTCCCAGAATCCATCCAGGGCTATACAGAGCTCAGATTTTTATCTCCTTACATTTCCAAAAATACTTAGACAGAAGACCATCTGGGAAGTTTTATTTTCTTTCTTTGGTATCTTCATTAAGACTCCCAAAGACTCAAAGTTGGCTTCCAGCTGAACCAAAGCTGCAGGCATCCATCAATGCCTGGGACCAGAGATTTTTTTCAGAAACAAAGGAGTTCTCCACCAAGTCTCAGGATGAGGGACAAGACACCTGGAAGGTCTAAAAGCAGCAGGACCTTCTCCTCCTTCATTTCTGTTCAGAGATTTCTGCATGGAAGTATTCCAATCATGCATTGTTTTATTGCTTCTCTACCAACTTTCTGTTCTCTAGCTTAACTCATGTGTAAATCACAAGTAAAAGTTGTGTATATTTAAGGCAGGTAACATGATGTTTTGACTTGAGCATAAGTGGGAATGCTGGGTCGTATAATAGGCCTATTTTTAATTTCTTGAGGAACCTCCATACTGCTTCCCATTATGATTGTACCAATTTACATTTCCATCAACAGGAAGCAAGTGTGAAACTGGTGAAAACAGCTTCCTCATTCTTCTCAAACACAATACTATAAAGAGGTAGAGAAGGAGGTAAGAATAAAGTCTACACAGACATCCAGCACCATAGTGAAACTCCAGCTGCTTTGCCAGGACAGAGGTCCCTCAAAATTAATTTTTTTCCCCAAAATTGTATTTTTCCTTTTAAGCAAAGAGAATTATTTTGAGAATTCATGTTTTAACAAAAGAACGTTGTGTATGAAAGCAAGTCGGGGAGACCTGATAATTGGGAAGCACCACCATTGAATAAGAACATGAGGTTCCTGAGTGCTCCCTGTGGAAGCAGCCCCATCCAGCCAGCCTTTTGGACCAGGAAAACAAAGCAGAATGACCAGGCCTAGCCAGGCACAGCACCCTCCACCAGCCATGAGCCAGCCTCGGTGTAGTGCTAGACCTGGATCCTTCGTTTAGGGACCATCTGAGGAGCTACTGGGCAGCTTAGCAGGCCCATGCCCTCAACTCCAAATTTTCAGAGGGTAGCAGTAGTCAAGGCCACTGCTACTTTCTTTCCTATCCTGAAGAGGATTTTCTTCCCCTCATGTCTTTCTTTTTCTTAATGTATTAAAATTTAGTTTGTAAAAGCATTATTATTACTAATTATCCCATAGTAATTGGACATATGTTGGTGTTATCCAAAGGAGTTAGAGCAGTAGAGTTTAATCAACATGTACAGGGTCAAAGACCTCCACTCTTTGCCTTGGTGAAGGGACTCATGTAGATGAAACTGTCCTCACAGGACTGGTGGTGATTAAAAAGTCCTCAAAGGATTGGGACAAATTAAAGTGGCCTTACTAGATTGGCATAGATTAACATGTCCTTATTGGATTTGTGAAGATTAACGTGTCTTTATAGGATTGGTTTAGATTAATGTGGCCTCACAGGATTCATATTGATTAAACTGTCCTCACAGGCTTATATATATCTTTCTACGTTGGTATTGATTAAGCTGTCTTCACAGGGATAGGATTGCATCACTTCTTGCAGTAGCCTTTTGTTTGAAGTGGAATGAGCCCTGTCTGTGTGAAGGGTTGATTCCTAGCCCCTCACAATTCTTACTTTGAAGTCCTAACCGAGTAGCTCATAATATGCCCGTATTTGGAGACAGGGTTTTTCTTTAGTGATTATTAAATTTAATGAGGCTTTCTGGTGGCTCCATTCAGATGCAAGCAGTGTCCTTAGAGCTGAGAAAACTGGGCACAGATTCCCAGAGGTACCAATATAAGGACATAGGGAGGGAGGCCATCTGCAAGCTCAGAGAGAAGCCTCAGAGGGTACCAGCCCTGACCACACTGGTTGTCAGACTCTGGCAAGCCCTGTGTTGGGGCTACCTACTCCACATGTAGGTGGCTATCCTGCCTGTGTACTGGGAGATCTTTCCATATAATGTGGAGCAAAGTGCAGTGGCAGCTTGACCTTTCTGACCACCTGTCTCTGACTCTCCATAATCCCTCCCCCAGTTTTGTCCCTGAATTTTCCTCACCTCTTCTTCTACCCTCAGCACCTCTTCCTGGCTTTCCAATCAATCCTGAGGACAGCCCCTCTTGGCAACTTCCCTGAAGATGGATAACCCAAAGTGTCATCTGGGAGCTCTGAGTAGCTCTAGTCCTGTCCCATTCTGGTTAGAGTAATGTAACTCCATCTCATCTTCCACACTCTAAGATTACTCAAAGTGATTTCTCCCCAACTCTGCCTAGAATTTTGCATCATATATGATTATATGGGCTGTCAGCAGCCTCTTGCATTACAGCCTGAGCCCCTAGGCTCTGCTCCCTGAGGTGATTATTTGTGCACATGCTGAGTACCTCTGACTTTGGTCAGCTAAAGTGCAAGAGGATGACACTCCACCCCCAATACTGAATTTCCTGAATTTCCATTTCCACTTAGTGAGAATTCAGTTCCACCAATCTGATCTGTTTGACCTTAGATCTTTAAAGCATATCTCAAGGCCTTTTTGAATTTCAAAATTCTAGAGTGACACAAGTACATTTAAATGCCTTTCAGATTTTTTTTAGAAATGTATCCCCTTTAAAGTAGTAGTAAATCTATGAATATGCTTAAATTCTCTGTAAATTTTTTCATTAAGCTGAATTTCTGAGAATGAGTCATTGTGATATTTTGTTTTGTCAACCACTTATTTATGAATGTGCAAAATCCGTGCACCCTCAGGAGCTGAGTGGCAGTGATGGAGAAGCACAAACCTCATCTCGGGGTAAGGGTCAAATATTTTGTCAGAGGAAATGACAATTTTTAGAGAATTTGTCTTTCTAGGGTCTTGGGCAGAGTTAGCCCAGCATGCTTTGGTTTCCTGGATAGTGTCTATTCCATGTGGCCATTGAGCTTGTGAATTGTGGCTGGGGAGACTTAGAAATAGACTTTTGGTTTTAATTATTTAGAATGAAAATAATTTCACGTGGCTGATGGCTATTTCATAGGACTCTGGGGAGTTGAAGTGATTTGGACATCATGGATGCCTGCTTTCCTAAGAGAAGTCCCTAAGGGCCACCCAGGCCCTCATGGGGCAGGGATGCAGAATGGAGACAGATGACGTAGGAGCTGAGAGAAACATGGAAGACAGGAGGACAGGACAGTATATTGTGCTGTGTGTTGCCAACCCAAAGCCATCCTCACTGTAGAGGTTGCTCTGTGGAAAAAAGACCAATCTGTCTGAGGTGGGGGTAGAATAGATGCAGGGGAATGGTGTGCTGGGTGCCCAGGATCTGTGGTCTCAAGGACATGTCAGATCCTCAACCACTAACAATAGGCCCTTCTATGCTAAGGACATTGCCGGTAAGTGGTGTGAGGCCAGAGGCCTCTCAAGAGCAGTGATGGGCACCTTGGTTCCTTGAAAGTATAGCCATCGGGACACCCACCAGCCTCAGAGCTTGGGAGTAAGACCTGAAGAAGCCTCTGGAAGGCCTTGCCCCCAGGAAGAATGTCATTCCTCTGATTATCCTGCATCGCTGAGCACTGACAGCAAATTCTCTTCTCAATGCCAGTTTCATTAGTGTGCCTGGCACAGCTCCTTAGGGAAGCAACCAGAAGTCAAAAAAGAGGTGAACTGGCAGAAGAAATCCCAGGGTAATGTCTGGTGTCCACACTCATAGACATAAAGCACAATGGATTCTTCCTCTTATTTCACTTCTAAGAGAAAATGAATGAGGTGGAGGGAAAGGAGGAGGCAGGGAAAGAAGACAAGGAAGAGGAGGAAAGAAAAGTAAAAAGTCATAGGATGAAAGGAACAGAAGAGAAGGAGGAGGAACAGTAAGAGAAAGTGAAAGAAGATAGAAAAAAGGAGAAGGAGTGAAGGAGGAGGAGGAGGAGGAGGAGGAGGAGGAGAATTCCACATTGTGGACTACAGCAAATCAGAGACTCTTTGCAAAGCACAACCATTGCATTAGAATATGGGGTCCCTGAGTACTCCCTGTGAAAGGAGCCCCACCCAGCCTGCCCTTTAGACCAGGGAAAAAAAATGCTTGGAGAGGAGGTTTCATAGGCAGGCCTGGCTAAGCACAGCAACTTTGCCAGCTATGAGCTACCCAGGGTGTGGGCAGTCCTGTCTCCTTTGCTTAGGAACCATCTGTGTAGCTGCTGACAGTGTAGAAGACAGGTAACTCTGACTTAGTTTTCAGAGGGTGGCAGCAGTCAAGTCCACTGCTGGTATCTGAGATTCTCTTTCCTATTTGGGGGAGGATTGTTTCCCCTTAAGTCTGTTTTTCCTCCCCAGATCTTTAGTTGCAGATTGACACAATACATTTATTTTGTTTATTTAAATTTTTTTTAAATGTGATGATGTTGATGATTGAACTCAGTGCCTCATGCATGCTAGACAAGGGCTCTACCACTGAGCCACTACCCCATCCCAAGTTTGTCTTTTTCTTAACATCCTAAGTGAGTTTTTTGATTTAACTTATAAAAGTAAATTTTATTCCTAATTATCACATAGTAATTGGACATATGTTGGTATTATCCTGAGAAGTTAGAGCAGAACAGTTCAACCACGTACAGGGGAAATGTCCTCCCCACATTGTCTTGATGAAAGGACTCCTGTCAATGGGATTATCCTCCCAGGACTGGTGTTGAGTAAAAAAGTCTTCACAGGATTATAGATTCAATTATAGATTAAAGTTGCCTTACCAGATTTGTATTGATTAAAGTGGCCTTACTGGTTTGGTATAGATTAAATTTGCCTTATTGGATTGGTATTGATTAAAATCTTCTCACAGTATTGGCATAATTCAAAATGGCCTTACCATTTTGATATAGATTAAGCAATTTTCACATGGCTTGGATCATGTAACTTCTCACAGTGGCCCAGTGTTTGGAGAGGAATGAGCCCAATCTGTGTGATGGGCTAACTCCAGGCTCACAGTGCATATGTTGAAATCCTAACTCAGTAGCTCAGAATGTGACTATTTGGAGACAGGATCTCTACTTGCCCTGGAGTGAGTGCTGAACCTGTTTTCTGAGACCATAGCTGACCCAGAACTGTGTCAACACCCTACAGGGAGCCTCAGAGTCTAGCCTCTGGGAGGCCATCACATTTCTCACCTATGTCCTGGCATGTCCCAGGTAATCCTCAAGCCTGGAGGAAGAGGAGGGCACTAGTCCTGGCCTCCCAGGTTCCTTGAGCTCAGCAGGGTGTGTGGAGTTGGGGGAAAGCTCTCTGCCTACTTTCCACAGCTGCACTGGGCCCCTGTGACCCCACCAGGAAGTCTCTCCCAGAGTCAGGGCAGAGGGAGTGACTACTGTGTTTTAGGCTGGTATAGGGTGTGGCAGCTCTCAGCCCTCTCAGGAAACATTCAGAACCCTGGGCTCATCCCAGCCTCAGCCTGTGGCCTTTCCTGAAGATGGGAGGGTCTAGAGTTTTAGTAGGGGGTGAAGCCTGTGAGGAACTGGTCAATTAGAGACAGGGACTGAGTGACCTCAAGGTCCTTTTGCTTCCTATGTTAGACAGGCAGTGGGTTTTGTCCTGAAATTTCCAGAACCCTGGAACTTCATCATCTGACCTCATCATGTCCATTTTGAGGAAAATGGATTAAAGTGCCTGCAGCTGACCCTTGACTAGGTAGGAAAGGACCTCCTGGGAAGGGATAACTTTGCAGTGTCCAGAGGTCATCTGGATGGAGGCAGGAGTTCTCTCCTTAGTCCCTGTGCTCAGCCCCTATGGGGAAAGGTGTCTACTCTCAGTATACTGACAGCCAGCCCCCTTCCCTTCCACCCATCTGACTTTGTCTTGCACCACTCTTATGGGTGTGGCTCCCAGTTTGTTCTGTGCTCACTCCCTTGAAGGGCCAGCTGGGCCCAGTGGGCACAGGTGAGACACCATGACCAAGTGGAGTATCATCTACTGTACATTCCTGAGGGACTCCCTGCTGAGATTTAAAGCGATATTTTGTCTGTTCCAGAGTGTGGATGGCAACAGGGGAGCTGAAAGAGAATATAAGGGGTGGTTTGTTCAGCCCTGGACTTTCTGGGCACCAGGGCTTTGGGGACATAAAATATGGGTGGAAAATATTCAAACCATAGCACCATTTTTTTCGATCAAAACATGGGATGATTGCTCTACTTTAGCTAAAATATGCAAATGTATGTTGAATAACTAGAATCGTGAATTTCAGAGGTTGTGCATCAGGATTAGGTAGTGGCACAGCTCTCTCTGCAACACTAAACAAGCTAATAAATCAACAGAATCTAAGCTCAGGATGCATTTGTAACCTGTGGAAAGAGATGAAATTAAAAGTTGGGATGGGGGTATGAAGCTGTAGCATAATGTCCTCTAAGCTAATCAGAGGTGGGTCACAGAGGCCCTAATGGCAGTCACCTCCAGATTCTCCCCTAGATGCGGTTCTGTGGGGATCCTGGAGTTGCCTCCATGTTTGCCTGATGTTCCCCAGGAAGCTCCTATGGACAAAGATGCAGGCCTGGGTTGTTGTGCTTGCATTTTTCTGAGTTTACCATCCACATCCAAAACTTTTAAATCTCTTTCCATATGCAACAACTTCCTACTGAGCCTGAGTTTATCAGCTGCATATACAGGTGTTTCTACTCAGAATTCATTTTTTCCTCTGTGAGGTGTGCAAAGGTCAGGGCAGTCCAGAGTCCAGACTAGAGACCTGGGGGAGCTGAGAGACACCAGGGCCTCCATGGCATGGATTCATAGCAGTTATGCTGTTTGTTCACCCATTGAAGTGCATCCTGATTGCTTAAGGTATTGGGCATTGTGAATAGAACTACTGTATGTAATTGCATGTACACTTTTGAGGCAGTTGTCTATTTTTAGTAACATGGTGGTGACACCATGTCTAAAACTTTGGGGAAAATAGTCAGTTTTTTTATAGTGGTGAGCTGTTGTGTGCTCTACCAGCAATGCACAAGAGTACCTGTGGCTGCTCATCATCCTCATGGTTGATACTACACTTAGTAAAGACCTTAGCAGCTTAGAAGGTGTGCAGTGCACCTTGGGGTCTTAGTTTGTGCTTTCCTCATGACAGGTGATGCTAAGAATCATTTCTTTGCTTCTTTGCCATCTCATATCTTTCTTGTCAGTTGTCTTTTCAGATCTTTACCCATTATGTTGTCTTATTGTTGAGTCTTACTATATTTTGTACACAGGTTTGTTTTAGACATATACTTTCCAAAGTTTCCCCCAGTCTTTGACCTCTCTTTTTATTTCCTTATATGATTTTTTACAGAGTAATTTAATACAGTCTATGTTATCAAGTTTTTCTTTCGTGGATTTTTTGTTGTGATTGTTTGGTAGCAGGGATTGAACCTAGGGGTATGCTTAAACCGTGCCAAAGTAATCAAAGTAGAATTTGATTCCCAGCTAAGCTATCATCAAGGGTGTCTGAATTACAAACATGCTTACATGAATATATAGGGCATACACTGTAAGCCTTGATTTCATAAGTAATGAGTAACTGCTAGGGTATGTTAAAACAAGGTAAAGTCCTAGTTTAAAATTGATTTGTGTGTGTTCAAAGAAAACTCAGAAAGATAGATATATAATACTATAATAACATTTACACAGTAAAAGTTTAGAGAATTAAAACATTTTAAGGTTATTCAGTTACTGGGAAAAAAAAGAGGTGCTGGATAAATTTAGACTTAACATTTTATTTCCATAATTCAGTTGTGTGAAACCACAATAGGAAATAAAACATATCAATAGAAGGGAAGAAATGAAGTAACATTAAGGAAGGGTAGAAACATTGACCAATAGAGTAGCATGCAGGGAAGGACTAATTGAAAAAGCTAAAGTATAAAAAAGTCTTACCTAGGATTGTACACAGCCTCTTCAGTTACTGCCATTTGCATCATGCAGCCAGGACTTTGAACTCTCCTTCTGCCAAATGTGAACTGGGTGAATTCTCTGAATCTCAGTTTCTTCTATAAAATGAGAATAATACTACTTATCTTAAAGGGTTGTTTTCAGAACCCACAATGAAAGTAGGGCTTTACCATAATCCCTTACTTTGCATCCTTCGCTTATAGTTTTAACACCACTTCTTTTTTTTCCTTTTCCTTTTTTTTTTTGTAATTCTTAGTGAAACAGAATTTAACATCACCACTTAAATTTTGTGTCAAAAATACATTTGTAAACTACTAGCATATTAGAATTTTGTTATCTATGACTTCCTTTATTTTGCCAGATCCTTTCCGCCACGATTGGCAATGCCTAGCTCATCTTGCAGATTGGCAATGCAAAATAGGCTGCATGGGATTCAGAATGAAGTGAGTGGAATAGACAGGTGATAATTTACCTTTCCTACCATGTCCTCTTATTCCCTGTTTTCCTGCCTCCATTGATAGTACATATTTTGAATCTTCTGAAGTTCACATTCTCCTTATATTTGGTGTTTGGACAAATGGAAATAGGATGATCACTCCAAAAAGTATTTAGACTCAAACACAATTCACATTACACATTGTTAAAATAAGTTGATTACTCTTAAGTCTATGGATCACTATAGTTTCAATGACTTACAATTCAACATAACTCTACCAATGCCCTAAACTTTAATTTTCAATGCATTCAATGAACTAATAATGTATCTGATAAGGGGTTAAGTGCAAAAATTGTTTTCCTGATACACATACACCTGAAATTTTATCCATCCACTTGTTTTTATATTTTCATCTCCTCCTCCATATCTCATACTTCCTGACATAAGGAATACAAACTTTTTGGATTACAGAATTTTCACACAGGAAGTTCCAAGGATAATGGCCTTTAGCCTATAAAATCTTGGCAAAATATAATGAAGAGGTACCAATGTTTTAAATTGAATAAATCATGAAGAAAATTCAGCAAAAGAATAACTATTATTTAATTTTCAGTTGCTTTTAGGACACCATTAGAAACTGCACAAATACAGGGGCTGCTATTTTTAAGGCCACAACAGCTAGCCAAAGTGGAATCCCTTCCTGGGGATGCACAGTGCTAGTGGGATTCATTGCTGTTGAAAAAGCATCATCTCATGACTTTTCTCTTTCCTTCCTTCCAACTGAAAAATTAATCATGATACTGAAAAAAGGAAGGCATGGAGAGAAGGAAGGGAGTTACAAAAGCAAGAACACATATCACACACTACAGTGCTGCTATTTGAAAAGAGTCACATAGATCTGTGCATCAGATAGCCCTGAAGATGACAGTGTCCTTGTCCAAATCAGTGTATTGCATTTCTAAACTACATTTCAGATAGAAGAATGACCTGGCTGACAGCAATGTCCTGCAAAAGGTGCCATATGGGCTGACCCTAGCCAGAGCTGAACTGGAGATGCTGACTGAGAACCTGACGAAAGAGTTGGCCTATCTGAAGTAGAATCAATCATGAGGAGGCCAAAAATTGATTTTTTTTCCTTCCAGACCTCAAAATTAAAACATCAGGTTTGCAACGCTGGAGTTAAAACACGACCTCTTTAAGTAGCCATTTGTTTTGGATGTGCTCGTGCATGTACATTGCTGATACTGCTGTTTATAATCGTTCTTACTAAGGTTTAATTAATCAGAGACACATTCTGATTTTGTCATTTTCTTTACAGGTAATAAATTAGGAAATAAGAATTTTAACTCTCTTGATTTAGTGATTTTGAAATTATATATTATCAGTGCCACACATGGCACTCTGATGGACCACAGTGTATACCAGTGACTGTTGTAGAGAACAGACACTGGCAGTAAGTTTTTACTGAGTTTTCAGTGATTCTACCAATTCTGCAGGATTAAACACATCTTGCAGCCCTTGGCTTAACAGCTGTAGATAAAATCTCTCTAGCAACTTGCATACCAAGCCTCCCCTTCCTGTACAGACAGGACAGTGGATTCTCTAGAAGGGGAGGATTAAGTAATCCTTCTGGCCCATAGGCACAGCATATAGAGTCCATGGTCACTTAAATATCCTGTGAAAATATCTTTAGTTGTTATTTTGTTGTTGTTGTTTGGAGTCTTAAAGGCAGTTTCCAGGACTTGGGGTCTGTTCCCTATAAGGCGAGGAAAAGACTGGTCCTTGTGAATCAGGATGATCTTGACAAACCACAGTGAAGCCTTCATGTGGCTTAGTATTTTTGCAAGTTCATCCTACAGGTGTATGTTTGTGACCACCACAATGTGTATTCCTTTTAAATGACTGAACAACACTTGTACACTGCACCCACAGTCCACGCAGGAAGTGGCTGGGGATGGTGAGGTTTTCTCTCAAGACCGCCCCAACCTAGCAGAAACCTAGTTCCTCAGTAGAGAGGCTATATCAGGGGATGGGGTAAGCAGCCACACAGTGGCCTCATGGTTGAGCGAGACATGGCAGCTGTGGGAAGCATAAGGTCCTGGGTAGCTGCCGGGGTACCAACGCCTCCCGCATTCTTCTTCCTGAGCAGGCCAGTCGACCAGGGACAAGACCAGGGCCTAGAGCCTCCACCACAGATGACATCCCAGCTACTGGTTACCTTATCACTCTGACACCACTATCCCATGCCCTTGCTGTCATGCCAGCCTGGAACTCTTCGCTGCAGCCAACCAGACTCCCCACATGGCCACTGTATGCCACTTTCACTGTCCTGCAGCTAGACCTCAGTTACTTCTGCAGGATGAAGATGCTCCCTGCTGGACACTGCCTGTTGTTTCTGCCCCTGCTTCTGAACTCTTATGGTGCCACCACCATTGTGGAGCACTCAAACTTCCAAACTCCAGATGGACACCAACCATGCCCAATAAGGTCTCAATGTCATTGTACTTTACACCACACCTGCTGCCTGACCCCTATACTGAGGCTGGACCCTTGATGCATCTGCATGTTGCTCCTACACCTACCAGAGTCTGGAGCTCTACCCTGCTGCCACCAGACTTTAACATGGATACTAGACAGTGACACTCAGTACTGGGGCCAACATCACTGCAACTGCCCGAGTTTGGTCCATTAATTTTTTTTCAAGAAGCCCCTCTACATAAAATAAAAGTGCAAGGCAAAAAAACAAGTGCTGATGTAGAAGCTCTTGCAAGTTATCTAGACGACTTGCTAAGCTATTCGATGAAGATGAATTGTGCTTGGAGGTATTGGTGTCTGAAGTTCAATTGTGGCAGTGGTGGCAAAGGCAACTGAGGAGTCTGTAGGTAACAACGCCAAGCCAGGCATCCAGAGAGTTGCATTCTCATCCTCTGGCAGTGGCAGGAGTCTGGTCCCAGTGCAGTGATGGTGGCTGCACATCACTGGTGGCCCTATGGGGACTCCAGTGGCTTCAGTGTGGAGCTCTGTTAGCGGTGATGGTGACAGCTTGGGACAGCAGGCCTCAGAGTCAGAGGGTGACTGGAGGCTGTGATGGCCTCTGCAGTGGCTCCTCCAGGCAACTGGTATTGCTCCTTGTAGGGCCTGCCTGCCCACAAAGCAGGGCGCAGGAGCTGGTGGTACCCAGACACCTGCTGAGGACCTTAAGCTGCCCATTCCAGCAATGCCTGTCATTGGCCTTGAGTCCACCAGGCTGCTCACCTAATCTTTGAGTTCACCCTGCCACTCCCTGCGTTGCAGCCTCTGAGGGATGAGTAGGCCTGCTGCCAGCTGGGGCAACCTTTGGAGAAAGCACCCACCCTCTCCAGGTACATCTCCTCTGTGCTGGGTAGCAGAGTGCAGAGGTGGGAGGTGGGGGGGCCTAGAAAATCCTCACCCTCCAAGTGCATTCCTTGGGCTGACAAGGGTATAGGGCACAGGTGGCAGTGGGAGTCTAAGGGCAACGAGTTCTCTGTCTTGGTCTTCTGCCACTCCCAGCCACAGAAATGCACTTTTGGGGTGAAGATGTCCTAGGACCTCTGCTTTCTGCACCCACAGTCCACGCAGGAAGTGGCTGGGAATGGTGAGGTTCTCTCCCAAGACCGCCCCAACCTAGCAGACAACCTAGTTCCTCAGTAGAGAGGCTATATCAGGGGATGGGGTGAGCAGGCACACAGTGGCCTCATGGTTGAGCGAGACATGGCAGCTGGGGGAAGCATAAGGTCCTGGGCATCTGCCTGGGTACGACTGCCTCCCGCATTCTTCTTCCTGAGAAGGCCAGTCGACCAGGCACAAGACCAGGGCCTGGAGCCTCCACCAGAGACGACATCCCAGCTACTGGTTACCTTATCACTCTGACACCCACTATCCCATGCCCTTGCTGCCATGCCAGCCTGGAACTCTTCGCTGCAGCCAAACAGACTCCCCACATGGCCACTGGATGCCACTTTCACTGTCCTGCAGCTGGCCCCCAGTTACTTCTGCAGGATGAAGATGCTCACTGCTGGACACTGCCTGTTGTTGCTGCCCCTGCTTCTGAACTCTTATGGTGCCACCACCATTGTGCAGCACTCAAATTTCCAAACTCCACATGGACTCCAACAATGCCCACCAAGGCCCCAATGTCATTGTACTTTACACCACAACTGGTGCCCAACCCCTATACCGAGGCTGGACCCCTGATGCATCTGCATGTTGCTCCTGCACCTGCCAGACTCTGGAGCTCCACCCTGCTGCCACCAGACTTTAACATGGATACTAGACAGTGACACTCAGTACTGGGGCCAACTTCACTGCAACTGCCAGAATTTGGTCCATTATGTTTTTGCCAAGAAGTCCCTCTGCATAAAATAAAAGTGCAAGGCAAAAAAAACAAGTGCTGATGTAGAAGCTCTTGCAAGTTATCTAGAAGATCTTGCTAAGCTATTCGATGAAGATGTGTTGTGCTTGAAGGTATTGGTGTCTAAAGTTCAGTTATGGCAGTGGTGGCAAAGGCAACTGAGGAGTCTGTAGGTGGCAACGTCAAGCCAGGCATCCAGAGAGTTACATTCTCATCCTCTGGCAGTGGCAGGAGTCTGGTCCCAGTGCAGTGATGGTGGCTGCACATCACTGCTGGCCCTGTGGGGACTCCAGTGGCTTCAGTGTGGAGCTCTTTTAGCGGTGATGGTGACAGCTTGGGACAGCAGGCCTCAGAGTCAGAGGGTGACTGGAGGCTGTGATGGCCTCTGCAGTGGCTCCTCCAGGCAACTGGTATTGCTCCTTGTAGGGCCTGCCTGCCCACAAAGCAGGGCGCAGGAGCTGGTGGTACCCAGACACCTGCTGAGGACCTTAAGCTGCCCATTCCAGCAATGCCTGTCATTGGCCTTGAGTCCACCAGGCTGCTCACCTAATCTTTGAGTTCACCCTGCCACTCCCTGCGTTGCAGCCTCTGAGGGATGAGTAGGCGTGCTGCCAGCTGAGGCAACCTTTGGAGAAAGCGCCCACCCTCCCCAGGTACATCTCCTCTGTGCTGGGTAGCAGAGTGCAGAGGTGGGAGGTGGGGGGGCCTAGAAAATCCTCACCCTCCAAGTGCATTCCTTGGGCTGACAAGGGTATAGGGCACAGGTGGCAGTGGGAGTCTAAGGGCAACGAGTTCTCTGTCCTGGTCTTCTGCCACTCCCAGCCACAGAAATGCACTTTTGGGGTGAAGATGTCCTAGGACCTCTGCTTTCTGCACCCACAGTCCACGCAGGAAGTGGCTGGGAATGGTGAGGTTCTCTCCCAAGACCGCCCCAACCTAGCAGACAACCTAGTTCCTCAGTAGAGAGGCTATATCAGGGGATGGAGTGAGCAGCCACACAGTGGCCTCATGGTTGAGTGAGACATGGCAGCTGGGGGAAGCATAAGGTCCTGGGCATCTGCCTGGGTACGACTGCCTCCCGCATTCTTCTTCCTGAGAAGGCCAGTCGACCAGGCACAAGACCAGGGCCTGGAGCCTCCACCAGAGACGACATCCCAGCTACTGGTTACCTTATCACTCTGACACCCACTATCCCATGCCCTTGCTGCCATGCCAGCCTGGAACTCTTCGCTGCAGCCAAACAGACTCCCCACATGGCCACTGGATGCCACTTTCACTGTCCTGCAGCTGGCCCCCAGTTACTTCTGCAGGATGAAGATGCTCACTGCTGGACACTGTCTGTTGTTGCTTCCCCTGCTTCTGAACTCTTATGGTGCCACCACCATTGTGCAGCACTCAAACTTCCAAACTCCAGATGGACACCAACCATGCCCAATAAGTCCCCAATGTCATTGTACTTTACACCACACCTGCTGCCCGACCCCTATGCAGAGGCTGGACCCCTGATGCAGCTGTATGTTGCTTCCGCCCCTGCCAGACTCTGGAGCTCCACCCTGCTGCCACCAGACTTTAACATGGATACTAGACAGTGACACTCAGTACTGGGGCCAACTTCATTGCAACTGCAGCCAAACCCTTGTCACTATGGCAGATGAAAACACTCATGGCTGGAAGCATTTGTTGTTACAACCACTGTTTCTGGATTCTTCCACCGTCACCGCCACCATGAGTAGGAAGCAAGGAACTCCTAAATCAGAGCTGCATGCTGACACCGCCACAGTCGCCCCCACCTCACACCAATACTCAGCTCCTGACTTTCGACGCCTGATGCCCTATGCCCACAACAGCTGGATGCTGCTCTTGCCACCATATGCCACGATTTCATGATGGTGCCATTGCAGTGAATTGACCCCAACGATGCTTCTCTGCTCAAGATGTATAAGAGCTGGGAAGCTGATCATTCTCCATTACAGTCACCTCACCAAGTTCCACTGCATGCTGCCTGCCTTTTGTCACCCCAGGACCAGACACCAGTCCTCAGGACCCTAGAGGAGTTGTGGCTCTAACTCAGGGAACTCATCCAAATAAACAAGTGAGCACTCTAAATAAAGGCTGCAGTCCTCACAGCAGGCAGTGGGTGGGACTAGGTGGGTCCAGCTCACTGGTGAGAGGGTGGGGTTAGAGCCTGGGAGCTGCTGGCAAGGTCTAGACCTGATCCTGTAGGGAAAGATAGAGAGGGATCTTTGGCTGCTCTGGAAGTCTAGCCCTGGAAGAACCTTCTGGTCCTTTCTCCTGAACTTTCCATGGTGTCTCCTTCTCCTACTCCTCCACTCTTCCCTGAGGAGACTCTGTGTCCTGGACATAGGGTCATCTGGGCACAGGGTCTCTGGGCAGTGGAGTGAGGCCCCAGTACATTGCAGCAGGCTGGGGACAGCCAGACTGGCCATACCTGGACTTGTAGGAAAAATAGCCTATTGGGAAAATACCCTCCTAGTTCTACCAAATTTAGCCTAACACTGGCTTCTTCCAAGAGATTATCAAGAAAGGAAAAATATAAGTAAGCAAGTTTGTCTGGCTAAGGGGTGGTTTGAGGAGAAGTAAAGACTTCAGATTGGGTAGAGCTGGATTTAAATCCCTCTTAACTGGGTGACCTTGACCAGGGTGCAGAACTAGGTACAACCTTGGGTTTGCATCTGGTAAAGTAAAGTTGGGTGAGGAGGATAAGCCAGGGGTAAAATTAAGCTGTTGAGCAGTACCTAAACTTTGGGAGCCAGGAAGGCATTTGACATGATTTCCATGCAGAAATATATTCTGAGATTTAAAGTCAATCCACTTAGAGGTGCACCTTTGGAAGGCAACTGACCTGTGAGCAGGCGGTTGAATTTACTTCATTTTTTAGATGAAATAATAATATATGGAAGATCATAGGCCGATGTTGGGTCAGGCTTGTGAAATTATAGGCTGTTTTCAAATTTGTTAAATCTACATAGTTCAAGCCTCCTGGGATATCCCCCACCTCTTGTCACACCCCCACATAGAGCACTATCTACAATCCCTTACTCTAATTTTTAGAGTGTCACCAAATATGTCAATGCATGTATGTACATAGGCAGAGATATACATTATGTAATACTTTGTTCCTTTTAGCCTGCTTTGGGACCTCCTGAAAATAAAATCTCTTATTCTTACGTACATTCTTTTGCAGCTTTCCCTCCTTAATTGGTACCCCTTAAGCTGAGCATCAGGAAGAAGGAAACACCAGAGAAACTCAAAGATCCGAAGGACACCAACCCTGCTCAAGTCACTCTGGAAGCTGACTAGCCTGAATGTGCCCCAAGCTTGAGGAAACATCAGCCCTGCTTCAGCCACTCTGGGTTGGATGTACAAGGTGAAAGATACACTAACCAAAAGGAAAAATGGACTGTTTCACTCTTTAAGACAGCTCTTATACTGTCATTGCCACCCCTTACTTCTGCCATATACAGAGTCCTTTGTTTTTTCTTGACTCTAGGACTGATAACAATCAAACACATAGTTAATAATATCAGAAAACAAACGCATGTACCAGTTCAATCCTGAAAGGGCATTGCAGTTGAGATCCAAGCTCACTATTTGGAGGATGGTTTCCTTTTCTTGGTGGATCCAAAAGCTTAATTGACATAGCATGGATTGTGCTCTGAACTTGTGTATTGCTTCCATGTTTGTTTCCTCTTTTCATTAAAACTAGTGGTTCTACAATAGAAGCAGGTTTCCTTTTTAAAAAAGAGAAACAACAACTATGATATTACATTATATAAAGCTTTAAGCCAAGAAGATAATAATGCCCTTTGACTTAGAGGATTAAATAATGAGCATCAAAGGGGGTAATGCTGTAGTTTCCAAAAGACTCCCACCTTAATTGTAACACACAAGTCTCTCTCCTAATCAAGAAGAGATTATTTTAAGAAGTCAACAAAATTTCCAGAGCACTCATTGTGCTTTGAGCTCCTTTTTGTTGTAAAGGCCAGGTTTCTCTTTCTTGTAAGAGTTAGGCCTGCAGGGCTGGGGTTGTGGCTCAGTGATAGAGCACTTGCCTCGCACATGTGAGGCCCCTTGTTCAATTCTCAGCACCACATAAAAATAAAGGTATTGTGCTCATCTACATCCTAAAAGAAAATAGTCTCCAATCAAGTTTTTTGATGTGCGAAAATTTCTGTTTTCTGTGTAAAACATTGTGAAACCTCTGTCCAACCTATGAATGTGGAACAAAATTGAGTTATATTAAACATTGTGCTGTGTAACCACCCACTGCAATGTTAGAGAATTTCCAGACCTGGGCTCCAGAGCTTGTTTGGTGTTATCCCCTCTGGGTTGCTGCAGCTTAAATAAATCTGCTTCCTCCAAATTCCTCAGGTGTCGAGACTCATCTTTCCTGCATCAATGCCTGCTTGAAATGCTAGAATGTCCTAATTCTTGAAGGGCCTGAAGAGACAGTCTCTCAGACTCTGTCACAGTATGAATTCTAGGAAAAGTAATTCATCACAATGAATCTAATTTCAGGTTTCATTATAGGGACTTCCTGGATGTAATATCAAAGTTGCGTGATAAAACTTGTATACGTCTATTGAGTTGCCATGATATACTCCATAAAGATATATAAATGACATATTTGAATAAAAATTTAATCTGGGGGAAAATATGTTTTGTGAGAAATCTAAAGCCATGCTTGCATTTTGTGTTATTTTAAATATTATGCTGCAATAATATTATATTTTATTATTACATTTTTAAATCTGAAAAAGACATCAGAATTTTGTACCATAATATTGTCAAAAAGGGAAAATTTTATTGATTAGAAATATGCTTTCCTGTTTTTAGAGCTAACAGTTGAATTAAAGTTTTGCACCAGACACCAAGTCCATCAGAACCTCAGTCTGGTGAAACCACATCTTGGTGCCTGCCCAGGCCAGTGCCCAAGAGCAGGTCCCAGAAGGAAATCAGGCTGGCTCTTCCCAGAGCCCTCTGGACAGAGGTTGGCCTCCTCCACTCTTAGTGTTATTTTTTCTCTGATTGCTTGGCTCCTCTCCATGCTCTTCAAGCTGTCCTCTCCCATCTTTGTTGTTCAGTGACATCACCTGTCATTCATGTTTTTATAGACCTCTGAGAAAGAGAAAATCCACATGGATTTCAGAATGGCTCAAGATGTAAATGACTGGTCATCATTGGACACCCTAAAAGGGGATGGTATTGATGGCACAGGGGTATAAATCTCATGACGGGCCAGAAAACTCATTTACAGAGCAGCCAAAGGTCTATGTAGATCCATAAAATGGCCACAAACAACCTGAAAATCTAGGTAGTAACTCATCTGGAGCAGTCATAACCTCTTTCGGCTGGAGAAATATCAGTGGCTTCTTTTGGAATTGAATTAGGTGCGAAAAATAGCTCCTATGCCATTTGGTTAGGAAAAATGGTAATGATGATGAAGGTGATAATGCAATAGCTTATATTCATAGACCACTTTGCATACATTATTTCATTGAATATTCACAAAGTCCTTTCACTGACTGTCCTAGTCAGTTCTAGCTGCTACAACAAAATACTCTAAGCTTAAGAAAGATTTATTTCTCCCCATTTGGGAGGGTGGGAAGTTCATGGTCAAGGTACTGATAGATTGAATTCTTGGAAAGAGCCCTCTTTTTGCTCATAGCTGGCTGCCTCTCACTGTATTCTCAACTGGTGGAGAGCAAGTAAGCCCTGGTCTCTTTTTGAAATTCTGAGAAAACTAATCTCATCTTGGGAGACATGCCCCGAGCCTCCCCCCCCCACCCCCCACCGGCCTATCGAAATCTGATTACCTCCCAATAGCCCCACTTCTCATGCCATCATATTGGCATTAGGGCTTCAACATGAATTTGGAGGAGACACAAACATTCAGTAGGAAATGCACTGTGGAGTCTTGGGCATATTCTGTATCTTCTCTGTGCTTCTGCTGCCTCATAAAGAAAAAGGATGGTAATAACTCCTGGTCAATGTGCGTGTGTGTGTGTGTGTGTGTGTGTGTGTGTGTGTGTACTTTCTATCTGATCTACCCCAAGCATGAATTGCTGATTTAATAAGAAGTAAAACAAGAAATAAAGACTGTGTTGAACTTTGTTAGTAGAAAATAAAGAGTTTGTCCAACCTCAGACCCCAGGACCACTCAGCTGTGGCCCACATTTGGTCACCCTGTCCATCAATGCAGTCAGTACCCTGACTCCAGAGGCAAGCAAGATCTAGGAGGGTGTCCATTTTTCCTCCCTATGCAGCAGGAAATGGTGACAGAAAGAGGAAACTGAGAATTTCCCAGCCTGAAAGCCTGTGGGGAGGCCCATGGTGGGGGACATAAACCCATCTTCCAGCCATTTTCTCAAAAGCACTATGATTTCGTGACACTCGGGAAGTGGAGGAGCTTCTGGTTCTGGCCACTCCAGAGGAAAGTTCAAGATAAGTGCCATTTCAGCTGTGTGGCATGAGGAAGGACCTATAGACTGAGCCCCAGGACCATGTTCTTGGCAACCCAACTCCAACTTTGTCACCCACTGCAAGTCTGTGCTGCACTGGCCCATCAGGTGATTCCATTACTTCCAGGACCCT